>NW_011359313.1:801792-862483 GCF_000735185.1 Notothenia coriiceps
ACTAACAGTATTGTTATAATACTACAACGAGATCTGACAGAATCTGGCTGTTTAAGTGGCAGTGACAAACACGATCAAACCATTTACCAATAATAAAAATCAGAGACTACTCTTAGGTAAAGCTAGCCATATAAAAATCGAATTAAATTGGCTAAAATACGGTTAGATGGAAGGATATAACAGTTCATCAATAAAATTTCAATTATCAGAAACAGTGAACACCAAGAACAGACATCCATGAACATCTTGACCTAAATTGCACATTATGAAAACATTAAAGGGCAAGCAAAGCAAAAAGGTTCCAACATTCTAGGAGAAAAAAAAAGACACCGTTGTGTTTTTTAGACAAACATCTATAGACAACGTTACAATGGTATCGAAGGACAACAATGAATGCACAGGAATTGCACGACGGCACATACGATAAAGATTGGAACACTCCTGGCCAGCAAATCTGTAGAGAACAAGCTGTACCTCTATTGTCCTGTTAATAAATGAAGTCTCTGTTCATAAATAGAAGTATAACAAGTTTTGGGCAAATATATCGAAATATGGGTTTAAAGAGAAAAAAAACTATTAATTAAACATAGACATTGACCAGATATTCTTGCTATACCTGAAAATAGTTTCATTATTCGACACCTTTTGTCAACTTGGCATATTTCAGCTCATGAGCGCCTCTTATTCATGCGTTCTTCATTTATAACTTTAACATTTTGAATATTTCATTCAAAGTAACAGTTGAACATGTACTGAACCTCCTGTCATACACACCTCAAAATATAGAAAAGGGGAAACCTCCTGAGGAGCAAGAAAAGGAGGAGGCGCAAGAGACTTGTAAAAATGCATAGTGATGCAGACAGGATGCTTGAGGCTTGGAGAACTTTTATTCGAGAAGTTTATTCTGGTCTTGTCTAGGCACCAGCATGGGACCATGGACTGGCTCTTTATAGACCATACTACTAGAACAGATTTTACTTGTGAACACTGTTGCTTTGTATTTTGCGACTTGGGTCTTAAATAGTCTATTTTTGGGATTCTATCAAATCACTTCTATTTATAATAATTATTTATTCCATAATAAACACCGGTTGTTAATTTGTACTACGTACACAAATCCTGGAAATCACATCTCATGGATCATACTGAATGTATGGCAGAAACTGAGGATTATAGAGTCAAGTAACGACAAACCCTATCCTTAGAAAAGGTCGACATAACAGGAAATAGTAGTATGAATCTACTTGGATTATAAAAATTGTAATTAAGACGAGATAGAACCGACTGACATAACAGTAAATGAACTGATAGTTCTCACTATGGGTCACATAGTGTAGAACGATGGTTAATGATTGATAGTTAAATAAATACCTTTTGACACTCTGCACATGTGGACTCGTGCTGTTGCTATTTGTATTTTGACCTTTGGTGTCTTTGTATATCTCTGTCTTGTAAACCTCTATTTATGTTTTTTCCATATAAACGTTTGTACTTGTACATTCGACCCAACTTCTGGTCTCTCTCATGGTCTCTGAAGGTATCAGCTTGGTTAGAGTCAGGTAAGAACCCCTTCCTTGGAAAAGGTCTGACTTGTTGATCATTTGATTTAAACTGTTTAAGGGATAGGAACCTGCTAAAGGTTAACATATAGTTTTCACAGTTGGTCACGTGCTTGATGTGGTTATGATTGATGTTAAATATGACATATGCTCTGCTGATGTGGATCTGGTGGTGAGTCCACTGCTGTAATATTAATATTTGCTCTGGCTGGTGCTGTCACTGCTGTAATATTAATATTTGACTCTGGCTGGTGATGTCACTGCGTAAACTATTAATGTTTGACTCTGGCTGGTGATGTCATGCTGTTATATTAATATTCGTCTGGTGATGTCACTGCGTTAAATCAATTTGATTCTGGCTGGTGATGTCACTGCCTGTGATACTTAATATTTGACTCTGGCTGTTAAATATTTGACTCAAGCTGTTACTAATAGCAGCTTGGGGACTCACTGGTTGCCTAGTGGAGAGCTCTCAGTGTTATTATGTTCAGTCAGAGCGGGCTGCTGACTCTAGTTTGACGCGGTCCAGTACATGTTATGGCTTCATATCCAAACTTCGACTGAACAGGCAGATCAACCGCCTGGTCATAGCTGACACACAATATTAATAATAACGATGGTGTTACATATTGTAACCTTGGTTATATAAGCCAGGCGGAGCCCTCTACTGGAACTCTATGAGGTACTACCCTATAACGAGCTTTGCAGAGCATTCACAGGATACGTGAGTTGCAAAATAAGAAGCCGGCCAAATCATGCAGTGTGATGGGTCGATGATTTGTTGAACGAGACAGGCGTTATATCACAAAGGATAAAGACCGCCAGGCAACGGTGTGAGTAGCTGTGTCCATCAGGGCTCCACCCACTGGTACACATAGAGTCCACAGTAGAGGCTTAGAGCCTGAGTGAAATATTAACGATGGGTTACATATTGTACCCCTGGGTTATATATCACAGTGCGAGCCCTCTATAACCATAGGGGCCTGTTCTTTCCTATGCCTGCTCGCTGAAGGAGGGCGTGTAGGAATGACAGGGACAGGAGGTGTAGCACCGCCTTTATATGGACTGTGAGCCTGACGCCGCGCATTCAGGTAGGCTCGCCCCCTGATTGGCCGAGCTACGTTTATGCACTCAGTATGTGAAATGCTGCATAGCATGTGTTCTAAGGGTAGTACCCATAGAGTCCAGTAGAGGCGGAGTCTGTGTAAGAAATATAACCTCCATGTAGCGACCAATATTCATAAAGCGTAACATACACAAGGTGTTCAATGCGCTGAGAGCACCAGATAGGCGAGTATTACACAGGAAATGGTCCACTGCCACCAAGAAATATCCTTTGGTAGTTTAGTTTCAATGTGTTTGGACCTATTCCCACCTTGCTGCCTTTCTTTGGCTCTACCTCTGGTAACAACAGCGTACAGTCACCTTCTGGTGCACTAATCCTCCATCTGTCCACTGTACTGCAACACGTAGGACCATAATTACCAGTGCCCTGGGCGCCTCATTTATAAAGGGTATACGCTCAAAAAAATGGCGTACGCGCAGTATTTTCGCCATGTATGGGATTTTATAAAATGGTACCTAACTTTGACAACGGTGAAAATGATGCGATCCTCCACGCAACGATTACTAACCCATATGATTTAGCCTAAGCAACAACAGACGAGGGACGAGAAACTCAGCGACACAAAAACACTAAGTTGGCAGAAGAAGATAGATAGCGGCATATGTGAAAATAAAACCGTAACTAAATGATTACCTCGTCATAGTTTCAATATATGAAAAGTATTCATTTTCACAGATTGATCAGTAAGCAGCCAATGAGGAATTAAACAATCATACCTTTTGAGGACTCCTTCAGGTGCCATCACAAAAACATAACTTGGAGAGATAAAAAATAATACGAGAAGCGAGCATATGTGATTATTAAAACATCACACCTAAATCGATGTTGTGCTACTGTTATAAACTGTTTCATCATAACTAATTCATGCGGTAAGCAGGAGATGACAAGTATATTGCCAAAACGTCTAGACTGACGCAGATCTATCTTGCATTATCTATAAGGATTGTAATATACAGCATGGTTTAATATCATATCACGCTTCCGTCGATGTTTTATGTCCGTTTTGCTCAAGACTTGATTAAGTCGCTCTGTAAAACACAGGAGGTATGGGAGGAACTAGAACAACCATATGTGGCTTGCTGGAACATCAACACCGCAAATACAAACCATAATTCAGATCCAGCGTCATGACCCACTCCGGAGGGATTCCCTGATCATTTCTTACAGTTTTCTCATCAAGGGGGGGTGTCCGTCCTGGTCCCCGGTAGACAAACACGACTGCCTGAGGAAGTTTAGGCTGTTTTTGTTTCGCTATGTGTATTGCTTTTTGGCATTAACCTTTTTCGGAACCGCTTATTTATTTATTTGGTGACCGATCGACTTCATGCTGCTACTCTCGTTCAAACTGCATCCACAAACAATTATGATTTATCTCGACCTCCCAAAAATAGATAGATGTCTTTTTAGCTGTTCTGTTCGTCATTTCCCTGCAATCTCTTCATAAAGTCAGTCAAAATGAATGATTGAGATGGGCGTTTCTTTGACTATTTATAGCCAAATAGGGGTGTTACGTGAAGCCCGCAAAAGCTGCACCCGCATTCGAGTCGGTTGTGATTTATAAAGGTAAACCGGCGTCGAAGTGCTGTAACGGCACTTTCCTCACCGATACGCAATGTTCGTGAATCGGAAATGTCTGAAAATTTCTGTTCCTAATTTTTGGATGTTCTACTAACGTAGCAACCTTCCTCACGTGAATCCTACGCACGGCGCCCTGATCACACTCTGCCCAAAGCTGCAGTCAAAACGAAAGCATAAAGCCTTTAATCCAACCTAAAAAATAACAACATTTATTTAGTATAAAAAACGCAGCAAGAAAATAGTTGTTTAAGGACTAAATAAAAAAATGTCAGAAAGAGCATTTTTTTGAATTATTTTTCATTGATTATCTTGGCTCAGTTTGAGTAGTATTCTTATCGTCATAGTAACACCTTTTACAATATTAATACTGAAGACAGCAACACAATGTAAACCATTTCAGTGCAAAGATCCCATTCATTTATCTCTTTTAACTTGGGCTCTGTTTCTGGAGTAAACCAAAGCCTATGTTACAGTTTCCTCCAGAATAGTGAAAACCAAATAACAACCCATCCCCCACTCTTCTATCACGGCCCTTACACACGGCGGCGTGCGTTGAAGCTGGCCGGCGGGCATGCTCTTGACGCTCGACCAACACCAATCACATGAATCTCCCGCCCCGGACACACAAAGCAGCGGTTTGATTGGCACAGCTTGTACTGGCATATGGATTCTCGCTGGCTGACGCTTCCGTCGAAGCTTAAAAAGGTAGAACACTTGCTCTACTTTTGAAGCGAGCAAAAAGCTACGCTTTGCTCCCATAATGCAGTTCGGTGAAGCGTGACATCACCCCATTTCAAAAGTTAATGGCAGAAGCGTTGAAGCTTCAACGCACGCCGCCGGCCGTCCACACAGCGGCGTGCGTGTGACGCTTCACCATTCACTTTGAATGGGGTGACGTCACTTTTGCCGAACCTGCATTTGGGAAGCAGCGACGCGACCGCGTGTGCTGGCGTTGCTCGCTTCAAAAAGTTGAGCAATGTTCAACTTTTGGCGGCACCTCGGCAGAAGCGTCAGCCAATGAAATCCCGTTTATGCAAATCTGCCAGTACAAGCGCTAGCCAATCAAACCGCGTGTATGCTGGGAGAGACTATTCAGGTCATTTCCTCATATTCCAAAAAATTGAGGAAAAATTCATTATAGCGGTAGTGAATCACCCGGTGCTGTATGATCAGTCGCTGTTCATCTACCGGGATACAAACCGGAGGAGCCAGGCATGGAGGAAGGTGGCAGAGACAGTGAAAATACAGTTGTAAACCTCTCTTTGTGTGTCTTTATTATGACGTAACGACTAGTCGACTAGTCGACTACTATTTTGAAAAACTAGTCGACTAGTAAATATTGGTAGTTGTGAAACCCCTACCGCCAAGCGTCAACGCACGCCGCTGTGTGGACGGGCCGTTACTGCACCAGAAAGAGTGCACAGTGCTGCTGTGTAGGGTTTGGTATCATACTGTAGCCCGTCAGCTGGATTCTGGTTACCTGGGTATAGCGAGGCCGTGTGAGACCCCGCCCCGCTCCCTGCGGTGCCGCTCCTCTCTCTCCAGGGTCAGCCGGATCTCCCTCTCCACGGCGCTCTCCGGCTCCTCCATCGCGCTGCGGTACGACACGTCGTCCAGGCCCGAGTCCTCTGAACTGGGGGACAGGGCGTGGGCCAGCTCCCTGGGGACTGGGGCCGGATGGATCTCCCTTTGTCAGGACAGGAGAAAACACAGCTTAGGATAAGATAATCGTAAAATAAAAGACAATTTCTGCCACAGGTGAGACCCCTCCTTGTAAAGGTTAAGGTTCACGTGAAACACAGTTCCCCACTGAATCTGACAGCATCTCATTTATTGTGTATCAGCTTGTTCCAGTTGTTCATTGAAATCAGGCTACAGTTTAAAATGTCACACTTAGTGATCAGTATTCAAAGATGTAGGGTAAAGAGAAACCTGATTTGTGAGTTGATATAAGCAATCAAGGTCACATCCCATTCACTGATGCTAATCTGTGTTCTACATTACATTACATTGATTTGGGGACATGAGAGGATTCCTATCTAGTCTTGTTGTTAACAAGCAGTAACCTGAAAAATTACATGTCAATGTAGAGGTGCTTTAACCTGCATTCTCTATAATATCCTGCAGGGGCCGACCCCTGTCTGCAGAAAGAAGTCAAGACAAAATGAACCTACTGTACTTCTCACTTACCTTAGTAAACACTTTCCTAGTACAAGGTTTCACTCTCAATTTTTAAGTCTTCTTCAAAACAGTATTTTCCTTTGGTAAATGATGTTCCCATTTATATTAAATAAACAAAAGAGCAGGGTATGTTTTACCTTGTGAATGACAGGTTATTACCAAGTTGGAGACCTTTTTGGGCGCTTTTCACAGTTTGTGTTTATTGAAAATAGCTCTATCATTTCTCACCTGTGTTTGAGTCGGGGGCTGCGTGTGGGGGGGTACAGTGATGTGTGGGTGC
The DNA here is from genome assembly GCF_000735185.1 of Notothenia coriiceps. Lineage (NCBI taxonomy): Eukaryota > Metazoa > Chordata > Actinopteri > Perciformes > Nototheniidae > Notothenia > Notothenia coriiceps. Next base: position 808,517 of record NW_011359313.1, read on the forward strand.
CCTGGAAGCTCCCCTGGGCTCTGAGCCCTGGTTTGGGGATCGGCTGACCTTTGACCTCTTTCTCCATATTCCTCCACTGCTGCCGGGCCAACAGGAAGTCCACATGCTCGTTGGAGACATTTTCACTGTGGCTCTCCATCCGGACACAGAAGTCTGCAGGAACCTGAGGGGGAGGTTCAGATGAGATTAAAACACACAGAGGAAAACACCATAAAAGAACATTTGAATGCATTATTACTACTAGTAACTACTACTACTACTAGTACACAGATTAAATGTAGTCCATTCACTATATGGTTCATTGACAACTTCCTTCATTAGATTCCACCTTGTTTGCAGGTTAGCATGATCACCATTCCAAACCAAGTAGTTGTGAGTTACATTGGGTTATTAAACCATCCAACAGGAAGTCTGCATTAATCCTGACTCAACCAGCATGTATTATTGCGACTACAACTTGAAGGTTACATTGTAATTTATTTTTTTCAATTAAGATTAAATGTATCTGACATGTGGATTTTTTTTGACATTTTTGAATCGTTACAGTGGCTATGGCAAAAAACAAGCAGCGAATAAACATCAAATAACAAGAAGAGGTTTACAGAAAAAGAAACGTCATCATTACGCATCAACAAAAATATTATTTCATTTATTTGTTTTCTAAATGTTCTGATACAAAACTATGATTATAAAGAGTTACGACAGTTCCTCATTCTGCCGAAGAGAGGGAAGTGAAGCGCAAACATGCTGCTGTTTTAAAGAAGGAGCCTCATACAGATGTTTCACTCTGCCACAGAGCTGGAGGGTGAGGGGGTCACTAAAATCCCATTCAAGTGTTGTAATGAGGAGGTCTGTACGGTGCCCCACAGGTGCAAACTTGTTACAACGGCCCAAAACATTGTTTTGTATTTGCAGCGTTTTGTTTACGCTTTTAGTAAACACTGCGCATGTTTCATCAAGTTGGCGAATGTTTTCCAAATGTTGAGCATATGATGCCAAGTTTTTAAGGATGTGTCTTCATTTGAATGTCTTTTGGCACATCAGGGTTTTTATATTTGCATCAGTTTTGAAAGTGCAGTGCGTTTCTCCAGAACCAAGTGTTTTGGGCCGTTGTAGCACAGATCGGCCACCGTAGATTTGGGTACAGGTAAGTTAATAAACTGCATTTGGCTGTTGTTCCAAGTAAAAATCCCCCTCCCCCAATCTCCATCTTGGAAACAGAGATGTAAACACCTTGCCTATAATACTGAGCGATTCAAATATCCTTCAGCGTTGATATTTGCAGGCACTCTGCAGCATGTCAATTGGACGCACTTAATGGAAATGCATCAGACAAACGTCATACCTGTAAGGGAATCATTTCCCCTGCATGTCATCTTTCGCCCTCTGACGCAGATGCCCAGCCTTGATCAGCCGTTATCTCCCATAAGGAGGGGCTGCCCTAGCAAGTTGTTGTTGTTGTTACCAGTTTGTGACCGGGCAACTCTCGGTCAGAGATAGTTATTGTTGTGGGACACCAGGAACACATCCTTCTCGGGGTGTAGAGGACCCCGAGCCAAAAACGACAACAAATGTGATTCAGTGTCCTCAGCTGCTTAGTCTATCTATTGGAAAAGTGTTGACTGTGATAATTACACTCTGAACTGGTTAAACCTGGAGCTACCAGGATGGTTCTTCAGAATTGATTGTGGCTATCTCACCCGATGTGTCCAGACCTGTGGCCCGTGACATGTCTTGTGAATTCTCCGGCCGAAGCTCCAAATAAAGCGTCAGTGTTTGCCATCAAAGCTCCAGCTCTCCTCGTGTCTCTCTGAGTCCTGTCTCCATTGCTTCAGAAGTTTCCCCCACAAAAACCACATTGAGTTATTCTTGGTCACTGGGGGGGAGAATAAGCCTGAAACAAGCTAATGGACATCCAACCCTGACATATTACCATAAATATACTGTGGAAAGCTGTAATGATCCAGTCTGATGCTGAACCGGATGTGTAAAGCTTGATTAATTGTTTTCCCCAAGAAAATAGCGTCTTGATGAAGAGGGGTTTGAGAGCTCAGAGACTCAACAGTATATCATTTCTGAGTCCAAGCCGCCACAACAACAACAACAACAACGAGCTAAAGCTAGCCTAATAGGGGTATTATCTTTAGTTAAACTGGTCTAAATATGGCATGTTTTCTAATATTGGTAATGACTCCATCTTAAATATTACACTTTTCATTTTGGGTTTGGAAAACAATTTACTACCTCATCTGCATTCACTGAATACAATATCTGTACTACTACATCTGTTTGTCGGGCTGTAAATCACAAAGGAAAATTGAAAATACAACACTTAAATGTGTGTGCAGCTACAATTGTCCATGCCAACAAATCAGATACTAGGTTGTCTTATATCATATCAAGAGACATTGCCTCCCAATCGTTTTCAAACCCCTGGAGCAAGGGAAGATTGTCGAATTTCTCTGAAAAACATCTGCTTGTTGTGAACAACAGGGGATAAGAACATGTTGAAGAGTAAGCTCTCCAGATAGCTTGCATTGGCTTCTGAATCGTTTGCCTTTAACGTTCCTTCTGGCATCTCGTCTTTGGAGATACCAAATCCACAAGCCTTTGGGAGGTTGGACTTGTTCAAGAGTTGAGATATCAGCTGTCTTTACTTTGAATGTATGGGTAGCCTCTAAGTGAACCACGGTGTCTTACAAATGTATTTTCCACCGTTTGCAGTTGCTCTTCTGCGATAACCACAATTACTTGTAATGAGATGAATATGAATTGGTCTTAATAAAAGGTAGGGCCAAGAGCAGGTTGGAAAAATGACACCTTATTATCAAATACATTGCCCCTACAGCCAAGGGCAATTTGAAGAAGAGAAAATAACACCATTGGTTGTATGAACATCTGCTCCCTGGGCATTTGATTTCCCAGGCAGATGTTAGACCCCAGCTGCTATCACAAGATAATTTGTATGTTTGTGGAGAGAGCTCCCATTTGGCTGTTCTGTTGATGGTTATGTCTTGCTTTTGTGAATCAGCCAGCAGTATTATTAAGTATGTTTTACAGTCTCTCCCACCCCAATGCCCTCTATGCCCCTAACTGCATTCATCCACCTTAACATTTTTTAAATATTGTGTCAGACTAAAGGTTAGCTGAATATCTTCCTCCTGTACGCTGTTTACACTGTTTGTGTGTGGGTTTATGTGCATACTGTACATTACATTACAGCATGATACAAGATAAGCTGGAACACATGTCCATGTGCTTGGCCGATGTTAGCCAATATTATTGCAGATATATCGTATCAGTGTATAAATCCGCTCTTAGTTACAAAAAAATACATTAAGAAAACGTCTCAATTGTTGTTTGCTGTTAACATTGTCAGTTACCTTAAGTATTGATTCTAATATCAATGAATCTCCAGTCCGCCTCAACAATAAGATACGTTTTTTTTTTTTTAAATAAATCCATGACTTAATTTAAATACACCTGTATGTCATTAACAATGAGCTAGGTCACAAAAAAGTAACAATTTATTTACTTTTCTTTATCTTTTGTTCATTCAGTGACCCGGAGACTAATTTCCCCTCTGTGGGACGAATAAAGGTATTCTGAGACCCAGTCATGATGACAACACTGGAGTCAGAAAGATACTCCCAGAGAAACCAAAATCCACAAAATCTCATTGATCTTTTTATGTCATCCTCTGCGAGGCCACTCTACCTGTAACATTATCCGCAGGCATGAACTGTACAGTAGGTAAAACAGCAGATAAACAGCGCTGTTGTTAAAGACAGAGATCAAACATGATTCAATTTTACAGTGAAATGAGACTGTACACACTACCTACAGAACAATAGCCTCAATTTATAGATGTTCTTATACTGCGGGATAAAATAATCTAAAACTACAATCGGCAACATTTGAGAGGTTAACATATGTTTGGATTCACCATAAATGTGATGTATTGGAAAAGATTCAGATCCAAACTAGCAGCATTCATAACTACATATTCGCTGTAATTAGAAGCCTATTTCAATTTCAACGTTACAGCATAAAGACCACTGAATCTCTACATGTAAGACCATGTCCGTGGCACAGTGGCCGCACCCTCTCCTCCCACTGGGCCCAGCTCAGGTAATGTCATCATCTGTGACATGTGAAAGAGTAGGCAGTCTACGGAAAGATAACTCAAAAGAGATTAGTCCCACTCCTGACCCGGGAAGAAAAATGTAGCATTATCTTCTGGAAGAGAAGCATGTCAGAGCCGCACAGGTCTTCACTGACCCCACCACTCCCCACTATTGTTGAAGGCTTTAAATTGTCCCCTCCCAAGTTCAGAGTCGATTTGTTATCAAATCAAGCGTCGAGCATCTGATTCATTGCTATTCAGCACTCAGGCTGATTTATATGCAGAATGTAAAACAGATGCCTTATGCGATACATATTTATGGTGAGCCCTGCTCTCACAAGATTTATTATAGCTTCTTTCATCGGGGTGTGCATGAGCTGCGCTATGATGACTTGTATTTCCTCTCAGCTGCCAATGCCAAACTCATTAAAAAGAGGTGTGACTATTAATATACATTGTAATACTGACAGCTCCTAATTTATAACCCAAGTGCATGTTTGGGGTTTCTTCTTTGCTTGCCTCTCATTATTGGGGTGGGGGTAGTGATCCTTTTGTATCTTCAAATGTGTGTACATCTTCATGTGCATTTGCTTTTATGACTCATGGGTGCACATCTATACAGTACATGTATCATGCAAATCATTTTTCAAACGCCTTTTTGTTCTCTTATTATATCTCATATTGATTTATTGGGTGTAGTCCCATGACCCTTATATACTGTGCTCCGGGCAAAATGAAGAGTAAACCGTATCATGCAAGGTTTCAGCTTACCGCTGTACAGCTCCTACACCCGTTCATGTAAACAGATTTTAAAAGGCTATGCATTCTGAAATAGCATCCATACACATTCACATGGCTGATTATTAGTCATCTCATTTGGGAATCAAGTGGTTTATATGAAAAGCATAAGGGCGCATCAACAATGAGTTATGATAGTCCGATACCAGGTTTTATTTTAAACGTATTTCACTACAGTTGTTGTTTATCACTAGCAAGAATCCGCAGAATACATTGTACGGTTTTAGCGACTTATTGAGACTTATGTTATGTAGGCATACAATATTCAGACCATGTGAAAGTCTATTTTATGAAGAAGAGGAGGATGGATAAACCAGGCAGAAATAATGTAAAAAATAATACTTATACACAGCATAAGAGCATGAACCTTTACCAGCACAATGAGCAGACATCCTGTGGTGAAGTGGAGTCATATTTAGGGAGGCCATGGTGAGGACATTGTTCGGACAGTGAATGAACTCATGACCACACATGTCAACAAAAAAGACAAACGTCAACCATGCTCTTCATCTAGATAGAGCGCTTACATCTCTTAGATCTTTCACGTCTGTTGGTTGTGGCCAGTTAAATAACCAAATAAGCACTTTTGCCTTGAAATCAAATCATCTGTCCTTGTCAGTATATGTCTGCTTTATCTTGTCACATGATACGTGAATAAGCATTGACAAGACGCTTAGTATTTTACAACAAATATTTTCTTTTTATCTGGATATTGAATTTAAAGCAGACCTATCATGCTATATTTAAATGATATAGTGTATGACCATACCTATATAAGGTATATTTATACATTTTATTTTTCAAAATACCAAACAGATCATTTTTTAGCCATGCCTCGTTTCGCTCATTTTCGCTCTATTCCAAGCCTGTCTTTGACAATTCTGAGCAGCAGCTGACCACGCCCCCCTGCAGAAGAAGGGGGGCATGAGCCGGCGAGAGTCACGTTATACCATGTTTACTGTGATTACGAGTGTGGAATAAACATGTAATCTCAGAGCAATGCATGTGTTGAAGCATATTTATCAATTTGATCCAGAAACTGACCCTGAAGCAGCGGAGGTTTTGGTGGAGGTGCAAACATCTCGGTTGCAGCAGGGCGTTTCTGAATGGTTAGTTGACAAGCTGTTGTCCCTATTTATTTTACTCTGTTTGTTACGATGCTTGCTACTTATTCCGTTCATATTTTGGCTAATTAGCAAGAATGCAATGTGTACAGTTTGTAACTTAGAGTTTGACCCAGCAATAAGTCTCTGAAAGGCGGGGAAAAGTTGTGTGGATAGAGGCAGAGCGCAGCGGCAGGCAGGCAGAGAGGAGCAGGCTGCGATACCCGCCCCCCCCACAGAGCGCACCCAGAGGACAGGCTGCGTCACCTCACTTTGTAACCCAGGAAAGGAGCAGGAATCCTGGGTACGTGAGTGTTAAAAGTGCATTAAACTGTTTTAATCCGACAGCCGCTTTTGTGCACGGAAGTCTGTCCGTTTCGTTAACATTTGAATAGCCAAATGGACGGAAATCCGTCCTACAGTATGTGCGAATGAGAGGTTTGGCAACGCACGTGGACGTGGCTCATTCCCCTGATAGGTGGAGAGTTGACCAATAAGCGGAGCACCTCTTTGTGACGTAGAAAAGTGTTGAAATCTGGATCCTTTTTTTTCAGATCCGTTGCAGCCCCTTTTTTAGAGATTTGGCTAAGGAGGAAAATAGAGAGGGTTGTGTTTTCTGACACTTGGTGAGTTCCCTGGAACACCACGGACACATGTTCATGTATAAAAGACGTACAAAGGTGCATTTTGCATGATAGGTCCCCTTTAAGTTGTTAGCTAAAAGCACTCAAACAGACAGTGAGGGGAGGTCAGGTAATGTAATGGACACCAACAAATACCAGAAACACGACTACTGAGGAAAGCATAGCAATATTACAAAAAACTTTGATAAAATCGATTTGCAAAAAGTACTAACCTAGCCCTAACAAAAAAAAAAGAAATTAACAGCCCTTCTGACTAACCAGCCTTTCAGAAAAGCTATTAGAGCCCCACCCACATGCTGTCCATGAACATTGTTATAACTGTTTCATCATTTTAAAAAACATACTGGAATCAATATACGACTACTGTATACAGTATAGAAAGTTAGCTCTAGGGTTCAGCGTCATACTGCTAAAGTACTGTTACATAATGTATGTGGATCAGAAGAGCAAGTTATTCAAGTTCAGAACAAGTATGGACTTTATTGGTTATGTTTTTCTGCCTCCTCTCCAACATGTTTTACATTGTTCTAAATAGCAAATTAATCTCAAGTGGAGTTGCTGTAATAACCAGTTTCCTATTTGTAAATACTGTTCATATCAACATCCAAGTCATATTTATGACTGTGGAAGCTCTGATATATCAGACGTGGCACTAAATCTTGAGGAAGTGGCCAAAAAGCTGCTAAAGTCTGTTGTTTAATGACATTAAATGTTGATAAGTGTACTGACTATGTTTAACATTTTATAACTGACAACTTTTCTTCTATCCCTTCAGATGTCAAACAATGCTCCCTCATTCATAAAACACAAAATTCCTTAAAATCAACTTCCAAGATAAAATATTTAATAATATAAATATGAAGATAATGTAACAAAAGCTGTGAAATACTACTGACTACCTTGCAATCATCAAGAACAGTTTCAAGATACTGTCCTGTAGTGTTATAAACGACTGTGCAGTGTAATTGAGAGAGCTTATTCTTCAAAGTCATGGGTGTATTATTCAAACTGGATTTTCTAGATCGTATTTCCTCTGTAGCAACGCACCCACGCCGCTGCTTCCCTCTGCTTCCCTTTAATCGCAGTTGTATTTTTAGTCTGAAGAAAGACTGCTAACAGTTTTTGGGAGGGCCCGCTGACATCCTGCTCTAATTGTGTCACCCCTAACTTTGTTCCTGCATGATAGCACTGCATCAGGTCATTTCATTAGCAAATCAAAACAACCCTCCGATCTTAATAGCTAGTTGGAATTTTGGCATGTTTAAACACATACTAATTTAGGCCTATTCCTTTTAGACTAACAATTGTCACCAAAGAGGAAAACTACCCTTTCATTTAAAAAAGGAAAAGCTAGTATCATTCTGATTGACACAATAAGCAACATAATAGTGGGACTTTGTAACAGATATCATCTAACTAATGATCTCTCTTTATTTTCAGACGGGTCAGTCTGTAGCTGGTAGTATATACTACCTGTTCATATGTGGAGCTAACATTAGCTTTTGCAGCCAGAGAAGCTTGAATTTTTCGTTAAAGAAATAATTAAACACTTTCAGCTTGACCTCATACACTCTCAGGTTTTAATCCAGACAAGGAGAGGTATACCATCATCACCCAATACATAGATATATATATATATATATATCTATAGCTGTCATTAAATATGAAGATACAGCCAGAAGCTGGTTAGTTAAGCTTAGCCAAAAGGGTTAGAAAAGAAAAAAAGCTTGCTTGGCTCACTGCCAAAATGTGTCTACTATCAAATGATATGCTGTTAGTTGACTGTAAAAAGTCAGGTTGTAGTTTCATGGTGGACATCCTTTTGGCCGAGGGCTGTAACTTCCTAAAGTTTCAGCAGTCTCTACAACCGGCAACCTCACGGTGAACAAAGGCCACAAAAAGTCACTTTACCTGGCAGGAGAGGAGTGCATGCATCGTAAATATTTTATGGTAACTAAAACTTGACTAATAGAAAGTAAAGAATATACTTTATATTATAGGACACCATAGGGAAATGCTAAATGAAAATATAAGTTGGAAATGTTTGCTTTCTGGAAATACAACTCTGGTTTTTGTCAACATTCGTCATTTAAATGTTGAAATTGAATAGGAACCTGCTGGAGATACATTAATTCACTAGCTTTTAAAGGGAATAAACATTTTTATAATTGTCTAAAACTGTTTAAGTTTGAAGTTAAAACGTAAAACTCTCCTTTTGGTTCAAATGAAGCTATTTGCTTTGGTAAACAGTCACAGACCATATCTCAACCTGATGAAACAACACAAGGGAGTGCAGAATAATAGATAAAAAATGATTTTTATGCATGTATCATTTCAGGTTTCAAACGCAGCCAGCCCTTTATCCCCTTGTCTGGCTCTGTGCATCGCTCCCTCAGCCCACACTTGAGGTGCTTTTATGTTACACGACCACTCGAATTTGAGCCCAGGGGGACTCTTTGGGTCCCTGAGCGAGAGAGCCCCAAAAAATCTATAGACCAGATGCATGATGTTATATGGTAGAACTGGCAAACACAAAAGGTCTAAAAACAAAAGCAATGAATTAACTGAGGGCTTTCAACAGTGTGTTTTCAAAACAGCCCAGCTGAGAGCTCTCCTCCCTCTCCGTCACTCCCTCGCTCCATCCAGCATCACCCCGGCTCTCCTTTCTCCCTCACCCACATCTCCCCCCTTTTTCACCGTCTCCTCCTCGCCGTCTTATTCTCTCTCTGCCACCCCCCGAGACTAAATGCTTAAAAAAGAAAAGAAAGGACACCATTTTTGCTAATTAGTTGAGGACTTAACAGGCGCAGGATATGCTGCCTTAGTTTTTCATCTGCTGTCCACGGGCTGTCGACTGTCCTGTGAAGTTGAGCCTGTGTGGCTAAAAGTAGAAGAAAGGAGCAGGGTAGACACACATAAATGCCTCAGTGGAGATCCTGAACAGGCCTCCAGTGGGGGTTGAGCTCAAAATGGGGGCCAATCATTAGTATTTAACATTTGGGAATAAAGAAGCCTTAAATTAGAAGTGTAAATGGCTCTGTGCCCCACCTCCTTCCTTAGAAGTGTTTACAGGCTTTTTCTCAAATTAGACCTTTTTGGGATGTTTGTATGTGTGGTAACAATGCACTTAAATAAATAATTTCATTTAATCAACCTAAACACAAATAAAGCCTTCAAAAAATGTAAAATATGATTCATATTACACTTCTCACTTTATTGTTTTTAAGTTGAGGATTAATTATGTCAACAACTTTATGCTTTTGATCAAAACTAGACTTTTTTGAATAATGTTGAAATATAAGGAATCTATATTGCAACCAGTATCAAGTTGATTTATGTAAAATGTACCTAAATGTGTCCTGCTGGAACTTGTGCAGTAATATATCAAAACTCTCTCTGCAGGATGTTTCAGTAGACAGTGATCTATGTTGGTCTTTGGTAAATGTTACATTTGTAATGTTTATGCAAATGACATGTAATGGATTGATTTTAGGCTACAGTATATGCAATGTGTAAAAAACTGGTTTCACATATATTCTATAAAATATGCTGTTTATGGGTGGAGAAAAATATTCAAAATGTTCCCATCTATTCATTACAGTTGCAGTCAACACTGTTCTAGCAACCATAAACCATGTCCTGCAAAAGAAAGTGAAAAAACTAGCAAACAAACTAAAGAGCAAGGCACAAAATTGATTTACATTTCAAAAACCAGCAGGTCAGTTACAAGGTTATTCTAAAAATACATCTTAATAATCACATTAAAATATGCAGGACTACAGCAGACAGCTTTCAACTATAAACCCTCTTAATACCCATAACGTGTTTCATGTCATTGAGTCCGAGGGGGAAGGAAACTGACGTGGTAAGCCCGAGCGTCTGTGGTTTAGAGAAGCACAACAAAGTGGAAAATTAACAGCGTGGAAACTTAATAAACAGTTGTTTCACTGCAGCACAACTTAGGGTAATTCCCGCAGGAAGAGAAAGGCCAACAGCAGAGGAATGGCAATGAGAGTCGCAGCGGAGGACTCTGCTGCGTGGAGACAGGAAGTCAGGGGTGAGGAGAGGGAATCTGAGAGTCAGAGTTCACCAATCATTATTAAAAAGAGGGCAGAGTGTCTCTGGCTTCTAACAGCCCTTCACCACTTCTGCCCTTGAAAGTGCTGTTGCAGATATATTTCCCCCTGATAACTGAATCAGATAAAGCATCTGTCAGAGGCGGGATTGGTGCTTTTGTTGTCATGTCCTAAAACACTTGTATTGAGATCTCTAAGAGGCTGTTATATTGCTTGCTAAAAGGAACAGGATAAAGCAGCGTAGGCAGCTAGCATCCTCAGCTACTTTGCTCAAATGGGTGTATTTATCAGAGATGTAAGACACACATCCTATAAAACCAAGGGCACCAGAGAAATTCCTCACATGATCACCGCAGCCCCATAACTGTCTGGGACAAAAATGGAGGCTGTGCCGTATGTCAGTTATATGGAGCAATAACCAACTTAAAGAACTGTGGTAATAGAGCCATTTACCCATTCCTGAAAAATGAGGAGACCCCCCCCCCCCGAACCCCCCTCTGACCCACGCACACAGAAATACCTCCAGAGGTGCAGTTTGTGATCTTTGTTATTTTTAAATGTTCTTCTTAGGTTTCAAAATATTCCTAATTATTTATTATTAATATTAGATAAACCTTGTATTTTAAGATATGTATAACGCACATCAAAAATGTGGAATAAAAAGCAATGGAAGGGCAACGGAAAATGAGTGAGTATACCTTTTATGTATTTTTAATTATCAACTGTGTAGTTGCCTCAGATGTCTCTTGTACTCCTGTTTGATTGGATGTTGCAGCGTATGGCTATAAAGATGTTGTTTCATATTTTTACGTCTGATGAAGATCTATTACCGACACTTGCACTTTTAATAAAGTTAGTGCTGAGCGTGTGCTACAAATTAAACATTATTTTGAACTATTTATTTTCTCCAGTGCACCCGTTTACTGAGGGTGCATCAGTATTTTAGTCAATAAAAAGGGATGAAAATAAAACCTTTAATAATAAAGAATGTTCATATAACATTCATTTAACAAGTTAAAATGAGTTATCATGAAGCTAGTGAAATAAGGATGTAAAGAATAATTGAAACAATTCATTACTAATTACTAAATTTTGTATTAATAAAAAAAAAACTGTATAGTCGGCTTGTTTCAATACATGAGAAATGAAAAAGCCATCATATGGTATTTGTACAGTAAAGTACATGTAACAAGATGTTGAATCTGCAGCCATTGATATAACAGCTTGTCACGATGTATTAAATGTTTTCTTACGGGTGTTGTGGTTTGTCTTGTTATTATTGTTGTCATCGCGCTGGCTGTTCTTGTCACACGTTAATGCACATCAGCTCAGCACATTGACTTGTGCTATTGAAATTGTTAAAGATTGCTGATGCAGGGCGGCGAGCACAGAGTAACTCAGCTCGCTGTGCTTCTTTCTTTGACAGTCAGCATGGACGTGCTGAGTAATGTGACTGCAGTAAACTACAAGTGTGTACACCATCTCACGTATATTGCTGGAAAGTGGAGCAAAAATTACCAAAAGAACCACCGCTACTGCTGCTGCTACCGGTAAATCTGTTGTGGAAAAAGCCTATGGCAGCATGGTTATTATTGTGTACCAGGGAGACAAATAAACTTCCCTACAGTATATACAACAGCTGTTTTGTTTCCATCATTTATACTTGTAGTCATAGACACAGAGTACAATCTCATAACAGTAGAAGCTGGGAGAGTGTGTGAGCGGGCATGTTGTTCAGGAGTCGGGCAGGATTACGTCTGAAACGGGAGCAGCGGGGGCCACTTGAGGCAGGGCAATTGGGCAGACTGTGAAGCAGGTCTCCAATAGAAATGTGCTTATTTATGTAATCATGCAAGAAATATCTATTCTCTTGCTTATGAAAGCATTTAAGATGGGAACCCCGAGCTCCTGTTCTCTGGGATTCAGGATGAAAATAACAGTATAACTGCTCCCCCTGGTGTGCTTCTCCCTGCATTGCCTGGGAGAATAATCTGCGGTGTAATTAGTATGCACCCTCAGGTCAAAGTACCGACTTGGTAGGAGTGCGTTTTCACATAATGCTCCAGCTCGGTAGCCTTTCACTCACCTCTCCTGGCAGCAAAAAGACTGGACCGTATTCCAGCACTTCACTGAATAGAAATGAGAAAAGAAATGAAAAAAATACAGAAATCAACCCGAACATAATTGCTCAATTAAAAACATTTCATACCACAGTCACAATGTCAGGGTATTGTCTCTTTAGCTGATTTTTGAGTCTTGGGTGTTAAACCTTGATGTTGAAGAATTAAGATGTATATCTCTGTCGGGGTTCCTAAATGGAGAAAAAAGAGATACACGGAGCGACTCACTTTCTTTCCCTCGCCTTCCCACACACAGATATACTTTTCACACTCACACATACACAGACTCCTTTAAAGACAAAATGTACTCCTCATAATTCAGTAAGCTCATAAATCATAGCAGGTTAATGCTCCACAAAACCCCTTCAACATCCTCTAAGTGTTAAATCATCACTTTGTGGAGGGAGTGGGAGCACAGACAGGAAAAGGGGACGGGCGAGCAAAATAGATAGTGCTGTACTTTTCAAAGTATGAAGTCTGGGAGTGTGTAGATCTCGCCCTTCAGTCAAATATGTTGCCATGCAAGGGATTAGAGGTCTGTGAAGCACTAGGTCTTGACCTGCAAGCCTCGGAGCCTGGCTGTAACCTGACCCAGGACCAGGTGTATGCCTGTGGGTCAAAGGGTTGAGAAAGCATGCAACAAAAGACAGCTCCTCAATAAAACCCTCACCGTTCCAATTAACCGTTTTAAACCTTGTTTTCAGACTCATGCGGTGTACAAGCACACCTTTGCAATGTGCGGTGAAAAGCCTCATATTCCCTTAATTGTAGAAGCCCACACAAATGTCAACTAAATGAAATGTGTAGTGTGTGTGTATCCTAATAGAGAGAATGTTAATGGCATGCTTACTCCCTGCACCCGCCCGGCTTTGCTTTTACTTTCAAAATAATTTACTGCGCCTTTAAAGCACCCCGTCATCTGCAGCCAGAGACCCATAACTGTCATGTGAGTCGATCATTTACCCAGCGATCTCCTAAGTGTTACGTGTTAATGGGTGGAAGCTGTGGAAAACATAGGGAAATAACTAACACCTACAGAACCAACAGATCATCTGTGCAGAAAGGAAAGCTGTATCATTTCATAACACATTCAGGACCGCAGCGGTTAATCAAGCTACCTGCCAAGGGGAGCGCCATATCTCAAGAGCATGTCAGAGGAGAAGTCTTTAAGTACGCTCATGTGGGACTGTATAACTGAGTGGGATTCTTCTTTCACTTACATTAGATGTTGACACCAGGGAATTGGGAACATTATATTTTGCTGTGACAAGGTTAATGTAATGTAATGTAGGCCTCTAATATTCTTTGCTCATTGTTGGCCATCCCGGGACTAATTGTTGAAATGGAGAATTTACAGATGAAATAATAATATACACATGTACACACACACACACTTCCATACTGAACCACTTCCCAGACCGGCACATGATTACGTTTCTACATGTTCAGAGGTCTAAAATAACAAAAATAACTGCGTAATTATCGTCCTGATTATTTCAATATTTATTAGGCATTCCAGGCTGGGTTGACCTAGCGGCTGAAATTGACTGCACTTGAACGAGCCTGCGACCGGCCGACCTCAGAGGGTTATTAATTGCTCCAGCATGCCCTTGCACATTGTGTTTGGATAGGTGTTTCTTGTTGCTAACAAAAAAGCCTTTGTATTGCTTCACTTTACTCTGTGACTCAATTAGGGAAGGAAATGAGAGTAAATACAAAAAGCCATTGTCTTTCTTCAGGACACAGCTTGAGTTGAAGATGTTGCATAACTTTACAGTATCTTGTGTGTTATATGTATTAAGATGTATAGCTGCAGAAAGGGAGAAGGTCAGGGTGAAGGGGCCGTGCTGGTTATACAAGAGGTAACCAGGCAGCGCTGTTGATACAGCCCGTGTTGTCTTGGATTCAGATCTTTTATAGTGTAGATTCCAAGAATCATTAAAAAGTGCCTTGAAGGGCAAATCAACATTAAGTGAAACGGCATCTGCATCATAAAGTAAACAGCTGCAACTAACAATTATTTTCATTATCTATTTTAATTAAGATTTCACAAAATGGTGAAACGTGTTTATCAAAACTAACTAAGCCCATAGTGGTATCTTCAAATTGCTTGTTTGATTTTTTAACAAGGGTCCTAATAAGAATGTTACCATCACATAAATAAAAGAAAACTAAGCCATTTCTAACATTGCTAACATTTACGGACCGGGAAAAATGGTTCAGCTTTTAAGTTGTGAAAATGAATCATCAAAACAATCAATCATCGTTCTGTTGAATGCCTAAAAAAAAAACTAATTGACTAATGGTTTGGCGCGTATACGGTGCAACCTCAGGTTCAAGTTACTGTATATTTACTGATACAAGCCAACAGTGTGACAAAAATACAAAAATATATGAGTATAAAGTAAGATTATTTTGTGAATGGTGTAATCCTGTCAACATACATCCCAAGTGCATCAACACCTTGAAATCATACAAGCTTCCAGAGCGTTTCCTTTGTAACACAGTGTTCACCGTCTGCTTTGTTTCTCTCCTCACCTCCTCGCCTCTCCCTGCTCAGCTCCTCTCACTCACTCTGCTAGTCTTGGAAAGGGGTTTCCTAGTGAGGCGAATTCCAGCGTGCACTTGCCAAGTGACCCATGACCATGGGCGGACAAGGTTACCAGTCATGACTTTTACAGCCGGTTCTGCCTCCACACGATTCTCTGTGTCGCCCGGCCTGAAATAGTGAGTGGGATAGTGTCTGTAATGAAAGCGCAGTACAGAGAGGCTCAGGACCAACCTGCTGTTCTGATGCCCTCCAGGCTCCAGCTGACAAAAGCATCAAGACAATGACAGCAAAGTATGAGAGGTGAACAAAACCCCAAAGGATGTTAGAGAGACAGGGGAGCAAAAGGTGACAGAGCACTAGGATCCACACGTTAAAAAAAGTGCAATTTAGCACCGATACGGCTCCTTTGTCTCGGACAGTGCACCTGTGCGGCAGAGCTAAAAGCTTCCATTTTCAAGATGTGGAATATAATACAAATAAAACAAGGTATACGACATTGTTGGTCTTAAATGTATGGGGGCAGTTTATACTCTTCTGGGGCCTCATTTATAAAAGGGATATACGCTCAAAGAATGGCGTACGCCAGTTTCTACGCCATGTTTGAGATTTATAAAATACTAACTTGACGGGAAAACGTGCGGTCCTCCACGCAAACTCTAACCCATGCGTACGCACTAAGCACAAAAACGGGAGAGACGAGAAACTGCGACACCGTTGGCAGAAGGGAGCATGGAGAGAAATATGTGGAAATAATACCATAAATAGAATGTTACCTCTCATTTATCATATATGAAGAATTCCTTTTCAAACATTGATTAAAGCCAATATTAAAATGATTAAACAAACGCCTGTTTGCGACTCCTCAGTGCACACAAAAACATAACTGGGAGAAATAAATAAATACGGATATGTTGTGTTAATGTTAAGAAATGTATTCTCATAAATGATGCGGTAAACAGGAGGACAGGATTACGTCTAAACTGACGCCGTTTTGCATTTCTATAGTTTGTAGATACGAGCATGGTTTGATATACTATCACGTTTAATCGTGTTTTATGCCGTTCGCCAATAGCCTACTTCATAAGTCGCTTGTAAAACACAGGAGGTATGGAAAGAACACCATATGTGGTAAATTGTACAGCTAATATAACACAACACATTAGTTGTATTTCCTTTAACTGGTGGATTATGGATATATAGTTGCTGATCGACAGCTGGAACACAAACCACAAAATACAAAAAAATTATTCAGATCCAGTCGTCATGACTCAACTCCGGAGGGCCGATCATTTCTTACAGTTTCTCATCAAGGGGGGGGTGTCTCCTGTCCCCGGTACAATCACACTGCCTGAGGAAGGCTATGTGTATTTCTTTTGTCATTAACCTTTTTCGGACCACTTATTTATTTTAGTGACGATCCAACCTCCATGCTGCTACTCTGGTTACAACTGCATCCACCAAACAATATGATTTATCTCGACCTCCCCAAAATAACCAAAACCTGACACGGTGTGAGATGTCTTTTTTAGCTGTTCTGTCATCATTTCCTGCGATCTTCTTCATGCAGTCAGTCAAAATCATGGTCAAAATGAATGAATGAATGGGCGTTTCTTTGACTATTTATGGGCAAATATGGGCATTACGTGAAGCCCGCAAAAGCTGCACCGCATTTCGAGTTGATTGGGATTTATAAAAGGGAAACCGGCGTAGGAAGTGCCGTACGCACTTTCCTCGCCGGTACGCAATGTTTTGTGAATCGGAAAATTTCTGTACCTATTTTTTTTATTTCTACTACGTAAGCAACCTTCCCACATGAATCCTACGCACAGCGTTATAAACGAGGCCCCTGAAGAGGTGACAAATAACCCCGCTCTAATTTTCTGACCGTTTTGAGATAAAAGTGGAAGTAGTTTTAAATCTTACGTAACAACATTTGGTAATAACAATTAGCGGCCAATCATGCAACAAGTATTTAGAATTATACTGCATTTCAAAGATTTTACCAGCAAACTTACAAAGTAGATTATATTATACTTTATTATGTTATTATATTCTCTAAGACTGAAAATACTCACACTTAATTTGTCATCACTTATTGAAATAGATGCTTCAGTTCTTTGTAATACTACTACTTTTTGTCAATGTAGTGATAACAACCAGATAACACACAAGACCTGTTCTTTCTATTGTTTACTGCAAGAACAAAACCCCAGTACTACAAAGAGACGTCCAGTGTTGACATGTACTGTAGTCTCCAATCTGTCTCAGAGTAACACAATGTGACAGCATGGTCAGTAAAGGCTGATGTGAACTTCAGTCATGCAGGACGGCACAAACTGTGCTACAGATACAGTCCTGTAAAATGATCTCATATAATGCAATAATCATGCTTTAAGATATTACGGGTAACATGGGTATTCTCAGCATGCCAGAAATACTAAAGCTGACGTGCAGAACAGCATGTCAACAGTACAAGGAACAACCATGCAAGGTTTTGCAAGGCACGATGCTTCCAAGATGTATTTACAAAGCTCACACAGTTAAGAAGTAATGTCATGAGAACCATTCAGTTAAAATGTGTAGAAGGCAAAGGTTGGTTGTTAAATGTAGGTTTTGGCAAGGAACTTATTCAAGTTAACAGTTTTCTAAAGGAAATTTTCGGGCAATATAAAATAGATATTAGAGTGGCAACAATGACCCGTTAAAATTCCTAGTAAAAACATTTATTCAACTGGTAATAAAGGATTGTACATTGTAGTACATGGGAGTTTTGTTTTTCGTGGAATTTAGCGTATTGTTATGGCTTTATTAATTTCTGGTATTGTGACATCCCAACAGTTCAGATCCTCTGAGACGAATGTGTGAGTTCAGGAAGCTGTTTTGGAAACAACAGATTTGTGCTAAAAGCCTTTTGTGTTTAAAGACGCATCGAGCTTTTCAATAAGAACTGTGGTGTGGTTAGTTACCACAGAGGGGCAGAGGGTATTGCTGTCTGCCATGTTTACCGCTTATTATTTAGAGTTAATAATTCATTGTGGTACCTAAATGAGTAGTATTTTACTAACCACCTGTGAGGCAGATAAGGCAAAGAGAACTGAATATTAATATACCGTATGGGAAAAAACATGATTGGGTCTAAATTCATAATACAGAATATGCCAGATATATTTACATTTAAAATACACATCTAATGCTATGGAATACAATTCAAGTCAATCAAGTTGTTATATGTTGAATGATGTTTGCTTTCTCACTCTAAAATAATTATGATATCAGACTGTTTTAACTCACGGCTGCATCCAATGGTTTAAAAATGTATCTAACAGTAAAGGTTAAACAGTAGAAGGATCTGAATAATCGGCACAATAAGGCTGTTGAAGATCAGTAATATTCTTTCAGCTCACACACACAGCCCATTGATAGGTCAGGCATATGAGTTGTTTGTGGACAACACAGTATACACAATACATATGTGTGTGACATACTACAAAAAAAGGCTGTAATGCTAAATACGGACACCTTTTAATAAAGATTATTATTGGTTATGGAGAAAGTCTAATATCACAATAATTGTTTCAATCTTTGCCTAGATATTGTGGACTTGACTATTAGAGCTTTTACATTTTCATATCAAAATATTGATATTTAGTGCAGACCTAGTTTGCACATGTTGTTGTTATTCAATGCAAAATAATGTATGTAAATATACTGCTGCCTTTTGAGCATTCAGATTAGAAAAAGAGACTTCACATCAAGAATGTAGCCCACCCAATTCATTCAGGACTTATTTCTCTCTGGAGTTTTTGTTTGTCTTTAAAGATTGCTTCAAGGGGGAGACAGAGGACCAAAAGGAGATTTGAGAGAGAAAATCATGCATGAGTGGCGGCTTATGCGGGGATGGCATAGTCTGTGTGTGTGTGCGTGTGTGTGTTCATGAGAGTATGAGCTCCCAGTCCCCCGGGGTGCACACCCTGTCAGAGAGATCATAATAAAGTGTCATCTGTACAGCCAGGGGCTAAAGTTCCATGCTGGTGCTGAGACCAGAGGAAGACTCGGCACTAACTGATGCCGAGCCTCAGAAGGTTTCTGTACGGTGAACACACACGCCTCAAGATAGGTGTGAACAAGCTTTGCCTCAAAAATAACAATGGCACGGGATCAGACACTCTCTCTTTTAGTGATTTCCTCTCTTTCTAATAAATATCACTGGCCATTGGAAACATCTAACCCTGTTTAAACCAGATAATAAAAAGCTGGATATGTGTATCAGTATTTATTCCTTACAAATGCAGTTGTGTTGAGGATGTGAGGCGATGACCTCGTGCTGTGTTCTCACAGTGAATGCTGGTGGTGAGAGGGGGTCGGGGTGGATAGTGGGCGTAGGGGGTCGGGGTGGATAGTGGGCGTAGAAGGTGTAGTACTATGACACTGGAGGCCAGGGTTTGTATCATGAGTCCCTTGTGAGGTTAGGTTTAGCCAACAAAGCTTGGTGAAGCTAGTGATTTCAGTTCAATGTAAACATGTTGTATCTGGTGTTTTAAGGCAGTGTCGACTTTCTCAGTCATTAACCCTTTAATCAGAGTGTAGTGAGCGACTAAACACACCCTTCAAATAAGTTGAAATATAATGCTCTAGTTGCCATTAGCATGTATTAGGTTGCAAGAGCCGATATGATAGGAAAACAAATAAATGACCAGTGACCATGTTGCCGAAACAACATGTAAGTGATGCGACCTACCATATTCATTAAAGAATGTACCCTTAATATGTCTATTCAAAATCGTAACCTAGGCAGCATTACATTAATTTAAAGCATACAATTAGCATATACAAATATATATGAAAGTGCTTCTGTAAAACACAAACAAAAGCTGAACA
Organism: Notothenia coriiceps; assembly: GCF_000735185.1. Lineage (NCBI taxonomy): Eukaryota > Metazoa > Chordata > Actinopteri > Perciformes > Nototheniidae > Notothenia > Notothenia coriiceps. Next base: position 828,813 of record NW_011359313.1, read on the forward strand.
TTCTAACATTTATGTAGGTACGTTTTATCACAAGGCAGTTGTAATAAACCGTATTTGTTAGATGTACCTAATACATTTGCAGCTGAGCTTACACCATATACTATAAATATAGCAATGCATTTAGATCCTGCTTTGTAACCATCCTCTGGGGGTCACACAGAGTTGCTCACTCCTCTGGGGGTTGACCTTTCAGTCACTGCCGCCCTACAGTGTGCTGATGAGCTCTGTCGTATCACAGACATAACACATGGACGCTTTGAAATAATACACACAACATTAACATGGATCTAGTGAGGCCGACACATGAGCCCTCATGGCCCACCCACTCTCACTCTAACAACAACTAGGAATGTCACTTGCGGGCACGGGGGTCAATTATACAAGCTCAGTCACTGCAGCGTCATGTGAGGAATTTTTCACCAACCAGCTCCCAATTTCATGGCAAATTTCCACCCCGGACTACATCTGTTTGGGGAATGTAAAGCGAAGCGGCAGGGGGCAGTTCTCCTGGATTAAGTCTGCTCCTCAGTTTATCATTCATCAGACAGCGGGGGTTAGAGTACAGAAGAAAAAGGGAAGAGGAAAAAATCCCTAATTTTCTACAGCCATACCTTCCTTTGTACTTCAGGATTAACGACAGGGCTGAGAGGACCTGATGAGTGTAAAGCTTCAGAGGAGAGCAGGGTGAAAGAAAGCCAGATCAGAACAGAGATACCATTAGAGAATCTCATAAATCAAGAGTGCTTATGGCGGGGGAATACACTCTTAAACACCATCTGGACTTTCTAACCTCAACATTTATTTGGAGCTGTCTCCGTTGGGAATATGCTTTTAAGGACAGAGTTTTATTCAGTTTCGCTACACTTAAGGAGGCTCGCTATATGTTGTCTTCTCTTGGTACAACAATTGAACGGCATGGACAATAGGCGGTACAGCAGCACTGATGTACAGCTTTAAAGCAAACAGTCGCCAAGAATGCTAAAATAACGACAGATAAAAAAAAAAGCCTGTGTCACCCGGTCTCCATGAACATCATGTTAGTCGCCGTGACACCCAGGCCTCTCGGAGAGATAAGTGTGATTCTCTCGGAGGCCTTCACAGCCCTGCCGGCTTCCTGCAGACACCTCTTCCTTTCTGCGCTTCCTGATGTTATCATAATCCGGGACCCAGAGTGGACCTTTGTGGCTCATGGCCTCCTTTTCCGCTAGCACACGTGTGCGTCACATTATCTGCTGAGAGGCCAGACTTTGCATCCTGTCAGGTGGGGGAGGGGTCGTACAGCAATGTCGGGAACAGGAAAAGGAAGTGGACACAACCAGGATTAGGTGAGAGAATGGAAGGAACAGAGTACAATATCTATCCCCCGTCTCCCTTCAATAATTTATAAACAACCGTGTCATATTTTCGAAACTGTACAAAACAGGTTTTGTACTATGTCAGCACGGTTAAAGGCATGCAGCGGGAACCAAACTGCCTGACCCCACGGCGAAGAGTTCCTGCATTCATTGGCATTCATGCCAGTCGGCTGCTACAGTCTGGCATAGCTAGCTCTTAAGTGCAATAGGCTGAGGGGTTACAACAAATTAAAATAAAAAGTGGGTTTCTCGGTGTGTGTTTGTGCGAATGTTGGTCCATCACTTGGCTGTACTGAGTGAAAGTCAAGCCATGAGCTTGGTCTGGCTCTGCTCACTTAACTGGGCTTGGAGCTCTTATTTCAATGGATGCCTAAGTAGAGTTTGACTTTGAAGGCTTTGATCCGGAGGCAATGCTATGGCATTTGACTTCTAGCAAAAAAAAAAGCAGTGTGTCAGACCTCTGGGGTCACTGGGATCACTTATAGCAGCTGAAAATAACCAGTGGCAAGCCACGATTTGGGGAATCTAAAAGAGGCCTGACATTAGCAGGTGCCCCGAGGTGGAATAGAGACAGCTACAGAGCAGGTCACTGACCTTGGACCACAGAGAACTTCTTTTGCTTTTTCTATCCTTTTTTTTTTTCTAAACCCGAGGGCCTGGTTTCACTTAGCGGAAAGGTTCTTCAGCTGAACAACAGCACTACTTCACTACTGCAAAATGGAGCACCCATTACTAAAACACAATCAGGCCCCTTTTTTAAGAACCTTTGTTGAGCACTTATGTTACATTTGATTGAAAAGGCCATCATCAGAAGTGCTTTTGTTCTTTTGAGGGAAGTATAGGGCATTTTAACATAACATTTGAGAACATTATTAAATAATGAGCAGTCCAACAGCCATTTTGCAAACTACACTGTATAACTTTCTTTCTTTTCCTTTTCCCCCTCCTCCTCCTTAAGCATTAGACATGCAGTACTGCTGTAGATATGACAGTGAGAAATCTGTGTCCAATCAGATGTTTACTTAGTTTTTGTAACCACAGCACAAAGTGTACAGATGATCAGAGTTACCAATACTGTGTGGTTCACTTGCAGATGTAGTGCTTCCATCGCTTCATTTGCTGATTCAGATAATCTATATCAATTAAGTGCTTATTGATTTTTACTTTAGTGGTCATTCTGACTGCATAAAAGAGACAACTTGTTTCTAAGCTAAAATAACTACTGCGAGGAAAGTTGCTTTTTACTTCTTACATACAGTAGTACCAAAAAAGGACTTTGGAAGCTCATAACTGTCGCATTTAAGCCTCTGTGTATTTTTGTTATGAGGTCATTATAAATACTATTGGCATCGAGGGGGAATGGTTTAGGGATACTCCAGATTCTTTTTTTATAAGGATTCATAAAATCAACTCTTTCTAGGGCAAGTTTTTAAAGTTGAAATAATACCACAAGTAAACAAAAATCATCTTGAAACACATTCAACGTGTCTTGATCAGATCCCTAGCATTACACAACAAGTTTTCAGGGTAACAGTATGCCATCACTAGCTTGTACAGTAAACACAATGAACTGTAAAGAATGGCAACATTGGGGTTCTTTGAGATGTGTTATGTGGATCATAAAGCATCACTGAGGCAACTCATACGATTCAACAACGGTAATACCTCTATCCTGTGTGACACAAGCAGGTGCTCTGTATTGCTGGGACCTTTCCTAATTCCAACGAGTGAATCCATATGTTGCTCTCATTCCTAAAACAATAAACTGTACATGATGGACAGTTTGATTTCCTGCAGAGCCATTCCTGGACTGATTGATTCCACAATGATCACCTGGACTGCTCATAGAGGTTATGGGTGTTAGCTCCCAAAGGGAAATAGATATGTTGTAGCACAAGAGCATCAACGTACATGCCGCTGCTCAACCTCTAACTGCTCTCTCTGTCCCCTGTTTTGCTCAAAATGAAAAAATCAATGGGGCACAGATGTACACAACTGTGTTTACAAGTTCATCTCAGGACGTAAGGCCACAGAGGATTAACCCACAGACAGGCGGTAGTTAGGATTTCAAGCTGCAAAACAGATCAAGAGAAAGTATGCCTCTAAACACGCAAAACAATTCATTTCCCTACTTCACTGTAAATGGTAATAAACTGTTCCTACTGTACATGTCATGTCTGGTCTTTATGATATTATTTAATGTTCTAGTATTTAGCCGACAACTGTTACATACATGCCATCATTATCAGGCAATGCAAATACATTGTAAAGATAGAAAAACGTTCATTTACCAGCGGCAGTAGAGATAATTATTCCTATATGTAGCCATCATTTCATTGAAAAAAGTCAAGGAAATTGGAAAATAAAGCACTTATATTTCTCTCGATCAGCATTTGAAAAAGGCTTTGAAAAGGATTTTTTTAAGGTTCCAAGAAGATGACTGATAAATGTATTTGTTAATTCAGACTTCCCCATTAGATCGCCATGAGGTCAGAAATGTCCATACAGCGCAGATACATTTCTAACATGTGAATAAAGTGTTCTGGTTCACTCTGGGATGAAAACAACCGGGTAAGGGGGGGGAAATCATTCAGAGCACCAACATGCTCCCAAGAGGATAGACCCATTTCATTTTAATGACCCCATCGCCTTTTCTATTTTGCCACCATCAGGACAATCCTACAATGGTAGAGCTTTAGGAACGCTGTTTGTTTAGTGGAACGCTTTTGTGTTGCAAGGTGTAATGAACATGGCAGGCTGCTGGAGAGGTTTTATTCTTTTAGTCGCGTTAATCCCTAAACCACACACTGCCCCTGCCTCAGCTGCTGCTCGCCCAAATAAGAATGGAGCCCTAATAATGGCAGTAATGCTGCCAGTGGAGCCTTGGTGCTCCATTACAAAGACTCCCACTGGCATTGGCTTTGCAGGCAGAGAGGGGAGACATCTGCATGGGTCCTAACAAATGTGCAAATTATTATATATTTCCCAATTCTGGGGTTTTTAGACTGGGAAATATGTTGTGTATTCAATGAGATTTCAAAACAACAACATCTTATTACAAGTTATGAGAATCCAACAGCAGGAAACATCTTTAAATGTCTTGTTTTGTCCCTAAATACGTCAAAAATCCAAAAGGTATTCAATCTGGTATTATACTTTAACCATAAACACATATTTAAACACTCAAAATGTAAAAATATATTCACCCAGACACAGAAACAAACTAACATCCCAGCTCAAGGGATTATTGATAATGAGAAAAACAATTATCTATTTTGTTCAAACCTCATTAATTTATATATACGGTATATAAAGGCTACTTAATATGTTTCATTATTTAAAATAAAAACAACAAAGTCTTTCAACCTCTCAAGACTCTTTAAAAAAACTCAAAGCAAGGCAAATTCAAAAGCCATCGGAACGCCTTATGCTTTGTGTTTAAAAAGCACAGGAATCTTTGAGAAAGAATACACAAAATTGCTGCTTTTCAAATTTAACATCATATTTAATGGTCTTGAAATACAGGGTGCAGCATGAGGGTGAGGAAGAATGTGAGGGAACAGAGTGCAGGAGGCAGACGGGGAGAGCAGAGACAGATCTATACATGTCAGGAAATAAGGTAGAAAAGGTTATTTACTTGACATTGATCTGTTGTAGCGGCAGCAGAGCTTGCCCTGTTTCTCTTTTGTTAACCTTTAAGCCCGAGTATACTCACAAATTACGGGGGAGTCACCTAACACGTTTAAATTATAGATCGAAGGAGTTCACACTCCCTCCGTCAATGACTGGTGCCTTTATAGTTACAGTCATGACATTCTTTTAAACATATATAATAAAGACAATTTGACTATGCTTTGAGAATTGAGCTTCCTTTTAAAACACAAAGCGAGCCGTGCCACATACTTTACTAATTCTGGAAGTATTATTATCTGCATTACATAACGAGTATGTGTTTTAACATGTTTTACATTTGGCAAAATGGCCCACTCAAAAAGGTTAAAACAATCTATTTGGATTAACTTTATCAAACGAGCAATCATTATCAATGCTTCCCTTGGTTGATTTAAAATAAAGGTCCATCATTGCCATACCATTCAAATGTGTTCTTATGTGAACCCAAAACAGGAAGTGACGAGTTAGCATCATCATTTTTCACAACAATAATTGATTTCCAGAATTACTGAGGAGAATAAGATTAAACAACATGGCCCCCCGCTGTGATAATACTGATAAAGAGAGAATACAAAGATCTGTAGAACCATGCCTGAATTCATGTTATGGATTAAAGTATTTTCATTAAATATCGTTTTTTTTTTAAGCCATAAAAAGTGATATTATTTTCATATAGAGCCAAACCCTCTGATCATATGAATAATAATTAATGTAAATATATTATTCAAGACTTGCTGACCAGTATGTACAGTGGCAACTAGTAGTTGACCTGTGGGTGCAAACTCTACTGTTCAACGTTAAACAATGTCCTTTTACATTGACGTGCATGTACTCTTAAATGACGGGCACAACATCATGGAAAGGGGCTATTTAATGAAATATATGTAACTACTAGTAAAAAGGCAAACACCACGAATCACTTAACTTTAACTGTGAAAATTAGATGTTTCCTGAATATTCAAAGTAAGCAAACACATAAACTGATAAGGATTTAGTGAAAAGGACATTGAGGGCAGACAGAAGGGTCATGCTGCTGCACATCAGCAGGGCCTGGCCGCCGCCCAGAGAGCACTTCCACACATCCATCATGTCTCTTTTCTACTCCATGAAGATGGCACAGACCTGATGCACTGAATGAGGAACTATTTGTTCTTCCATATGCCAGTACTTGTAATCGCTTTCTCAGGATCATGCCAAATGTTGCCCTTTGCCAACAAGGGCCACATGTTTCCACAAAGGAAAGTCTGGCAAATAGTCTGCGGATGATTTTGTATTTTTCGGGCTTCAGTAGGACAAATCCTGATAATAGTCAAGTCAGTAAAAGCATAGGATTGTTTTTTATAATTAGAGAAGGTAAACTCCTAAAGAGAATGATTAAGTGTTCAGAGCCTCTACCTAAACAATTGGAAAAAGTGTTTACGATACAAAAGAGTCAAACATTTCTTATACTTTCTTTCTTTCCGCAGTAGATGCCCACCTGAGGGCATGTTGAGTCTGACTGCTGACACCAATAACCTCTCACGTCCTTCTACCTACACTGTTGAGGCATTGTAATTTCAACATATGGGATTTTTTCATTGGCCTCACTAACTGACTGAAACTTAACCAGTCTCACCGAGTCGGCCGGGCTGCTAAATAAACATGCATTGCTCGCTCAGGTTCACAACCTTTCCTCAAAGCACCACCATGTGCTCTAATGGAAACATTCAATGTTGCGCTAAAGGCGTTTTTTTTTCCTCCTTTGTCCCATTCCTGAATTTCATTTAAGTACGACAAAAATGGCTGCATACGGGAGCCAAATGTATGTAAACATTCATGGTAAACTATGAATACTTGAGTAAATACATGCCTTGCTTTGTCACAAGGGTCATGCAGCCCTATAAAAAAATAAAGAGAGGAAAATATATACATATTTGAAATGGCCCTATACAGGTGCATGTGGAGCCACTTCTCAGAAACCAGTCCATTGTGTATTCTGGTGGCTCATTTTCACAGAGGAAGTGGACCCGTGGGGTGAGGTGACCCTAAAAGAGCCAGGAAATGTGTTTTTTCCTCCTGAACTTGGCTATATCTCACTTTCTAGAGGTGCCTGTCCCACTCACTCACTCTCAAGGACCAAGCCAATCTCCCTTTGTAAATAGAACTATGTTTTATAATTCCCCCTCTCTCTCAGATGACCATATCAATAATGCAGAGGAACCGCATCTGTCCAGAGCCATGAGATTATTTCTGTGATTTGGGCTGACGGTTATGGTAATAGTTTGGCAAACAATCTACTCTAGCAACAATGACCACAGATTACAGCTGTTTTCAGATCAGAGAGACTGCGGAGAGGCCCATGATTGATTGCTCACCAAGAGACAGAGTCAGGCACTTCAGACCCCCACATCTCACTTCTGCCTCTGTACGGTGATAATGGAACAATTCCTCTATTTCTAATCTTCCTGGGAATTCTGCTACATTTGAGATATACAATGCCCTCTTGTATACTTTAAAATATTTATACTCAACAAGTGCAAGACTGTTTTTATCTTATGTCAGAAAAAGATTATTGTTAACATTGAAATCATCAATTGTTATCTTGCAAGATGCTGTTTTTGTCCTTTAAGTTAAAGGCTTATAATGTGTTAAATACCTCACAAGAAACAACACATCATGTTTCTTTCTGAATTACTCTCATCTGGGCCGTGTAGCTTGTTATTCATTTACATTTTTTGCAATAGATTTATAGTTTCTGTATATACTGAAACAACTAGCTCATTCAGCTCAGCCCATTCATTTAGATGTCTTTGTTTATAAGCATACACATATTTCTGTTTCTTTATAAATCACTTGTAAACACTATCATCAAAAAGCTAATCCTGCCATTCGACACTAATATGACAAGCTAGCTTACCTCAGAAAACAGTTCCAACAGTGGTAGCATGTCAACGGCAGGATTGTGCTGCATGAGGAATACAAAATGCATATTGAGCATTACTGATTTTTACAGATTTCTGTCCCCATTTCTTTCTTTCTTTAGCAAAATGTTGGAAAGGGATGTTGCATGTCATTACCGTTTAAACAGATGAAAGATATACAGTTGCAAGAAAAAGTATGTGAACCCTTTGGAACTACCTGGATTTCTGCATAAATTGGTCATAAAATGTGTTCTGATCTTCATCTAAGTCACAACAATAGACAAACACAGTCTGCTTAAGCTAAAACCATTATAACAACAATTATATGTTTTTATGTTTTTATTGAACACACCATGTAAACATTCACAGTGCAGGGTGGTGAACCCTTGGGTTTAATAACTGGTGGACCCTCCTTTGGCAGCAATAACCTCAGCCAAACGTTTCCTATAGTTGCATATCAGACCTGCACAATGGTCAGGAGGAATTTTGGACCATTCCTCTTTACAAAAGTGTTTCAGTTCAGGAATATTCTTGGGATGTCTGGTGTGAATCGCTCTCTTGAGGTCATGCCACAGCATCTCAATTGGGTTGAGGTCAGGACTCTGACTGGGCCACTCCAGAAGGCGTATTTTCTTCTGTTGAAGCCATTCTGTTGTTGATTTACTTCTGTGCTTTGGGTCGTTGTCCTGTTGCATCACCCATCTTCTGTTGAGCTTCAATTGGTGGACAGATGGCCTTAAGTTCTCCAGCAAAATGTCTTGATAAACTTGAGAATTCATTCTTCCCTCGATGATGGCAATCTGTCCAGGCCCTGCAAAGCAGCCCCAAACCATGATGCTCCCTCCACCATACTTCACAGTTGGGATGAGGTTTTGATGTTGGTGTGCTGTGCCTTTTTTTCTGCACACATAGCGTTGTGCGTTCCTTCCAAACAACTAAACTTTGGTTTCATCTGTCCACAGAATATTTTGCCAGTAGTGCTGTGGAACATCCAGGTGCTCTTTTGCAAACTTCAAACGTGCAGCAATGTTTTTTCTGGACAGCAGTGGCTTCCTCCATTTTATGACCAACTTATGCAGAAATCCAGGTAATTCCAAAGGGTTCACATACTTTTTCTTGCAACTGTATTTATAATAACAGTTTTCGTACTTCGAAGAGCAATTTTTCTCATGTATTAGCTTTACATACTATGAATGTCTTTTTTATTAATTTGTTGTTTATTTGAGTCTACATATGGGAAATATCCTACTGAAAGGGTCCGTCATGGTCAGCATTGCCAAGCTTTTCTGGGACAATCAAGATTTGATGTAATCTTTACTGTAGTTAACATGATGACGTTACAATTTGATTTGGATTTTATTGTAAACTTAAGCTACATTGTCAGAAATACAAAAATATATATATTAAAATGCACCTATAAAAAATAGAGCTCAATGCATGGTTTTTATACACCTTCTGATGCCCAAGCATGTATACAGCCTTCCCAATATATCATAACGGTAAAACTGAGTCAAACACACTCACTATCTGCGCATCATGTCTGACAGTATGAGCAGTTTGCATCTAAATACCTAAGCTATCCAACAAAGAAGTACATTATTTATTAATGACACAAAAGCTGTAACACCATTTGGCTAATATAAATTTGCATATTTATTAAAAAAGTAGACATGTTTGATTAATGGCATTCTGCCCTGTCACATGAGGATGAGGAGAAAGCTCATGGATCCTTGATCAAACAGCCCTGATCAGCATGCTTGTCTTTCAACACTGTTCTCTACCAATGGATGAATAGCTGGTTATGCAGTATTATACACAGTTAGAAATAATTATGGAGCATTAAACAATTATGTTATGGCACATTGATTAATATATAAATATGTCGCAGTTTAATCAAGCCCTAATCTTGTAATTTGAGCAACACACTGACATTATATTACCTGAGATGGCTGTATTAGCAACACACTAATTACAAGTTAGTACACTGTATTCAACTGTAAAATAGGCTGTGAAAGCACAGGCTTGCCTACTCTTGATTCAAAGGGGGAAAATAAAAAAGAGAATAAAAAGTGTCTTGACGACAAGGACATTGTCAGATAAGTGGAGAAGGGCAGTCAGAGAGCTATTTAGAGTGACGGTAAATGGCCTTTTTACCATTTCAGCTACCCCTGCCCCCCTTCCCCCGTTTAGGGATGGCATTAGAGACTGCAGACTGACATACATTTTTTATAGCTTCATAAAGTCGTCCAATGACCAGGTCACCCTTCTCATAACTAGGGAGCAGAACGCTTGAAAAAAGCCATTCATCACCATGAAAGGGCCTGCTTGTCCAAGCGCCTTCAAACATGCACACAGTCTGGCAAGAGACGCTCTGCACAAATGCTAACGTACTTCTGCCACTAATGCCAGATGACCTTCTCACATCTATTAGCGGGCTGGCTGACGCAGAGGGCACACACGAGCACCTCTTGTCTCCGGCAAAGATTTCAATGACAAGGAATGGAAAATATCATGCATGATAATGGCTGTTTCCACCAACAAAGCAATCTTTGCCTTTTTTTAAACAATACAAGGTAATGTCAGGTGAATATTAAATAATGTTTGATTTATTATACACGCATGAAATCTTTGTCTCAAAATATATTGTCCTGTAAATTAGTCGTTATTGTAGAGGTGCAGTTAGAGGTAATATAACAGAATAACATGACATGCTTTTTTAAATGTGTCCCCTTTGATTTGGCAGGCCAGAAGGACCTCCAGTGCAGAATTGGAACGCCCCTCACAGACAAACCATCAGACCACCAAACCCCATTAGTGGGCAATTAGTGACAGCTGGTGGGTTGTCAGCCTGGTAATGGCCTCAAAAGGAGTACCCACGGAATACAAAAACTACCAGGGATGCAACGGCTTAAACCTTGGCGATAAAAGTCAAAACAGATAGCTTGTATTGAGGAAGTTCATGTCCATTCATCTCTATTTCTACATGTATAATACCATGTCAATCTGAGATATTTTGCATTTTATTTACAGAAAAAACGATATAGGATGCAGCCTCAAATGTTGAGCCTTGTTCCAATATAGACACATTCATCTAATCTCATTTTACCTACAGTATAGCTGTGCTATTTTGGTGTTCCGCCAGTTCCTCTTATAGCTGGCCTTTCAATTTCAAAAGCAAGGGCTAAACTGTGAGAGGCACAAGAGGTTGGCGGGCAGAGAGGAAGGAGGAGGAGGAGAAGGAGGGGGAGGAGGAGGGGGTGAAGTAGTTTAATAATTTATTTAAGAGGGAAAGAAGGCAGCCGAGGGGAACAAATAGTGTTTCTCCCAGAACCAAGCCCTCCTGACCCCGGCCCTGCGTACCTGAAGCCCAAGCCCCATCGCATTAGTGAAATTCTTATTTGATGGCATTTTAATATTCTGCCTTGATGACTTTTTAGCAACATTTACTTTCTGAGGTCTCGAGCGCTTCCCCCAGAGGAAATGAAACATGTCAAAACCCATTACGAAAAAATCAAAATTTAAATACCTCAGCCGTGTTAGCGGTAATACACACAATCCCCACCGCTCAGAGGCAAGGCTCACAAACACTCATCTGCTTGCCGGCTCGTAATGAGTCTGTTTGATGGGTAAGCGATTTGTGGGTCACCGAGCATACGTTACAGATCCAATTTAACCCTTGATTGCTTGTACTCTGGAGGACCTGGGAAAACGTGTTATTGAAATTTAATACCAGATCATTTCTTCTTCCTCCCATGCAGGGACAAAGGTATGCTTACATGACTCCGCCGATGGCCTGCAGATGGGGGAGGCAGTGGGAAACGCAACCAAGGAAGAAGAGGGAGAGACGAGACAAGAGAGAAAAACAAAGACAATTTTATGCATGAAGGTAATCCTTGCCTCATCTGCAGGTCTTGCTAAACACCAATCCAATTAGCCCCTAAAGGCGCTACACTGAGCACCAACTCAATTGAGAATTGTTTTTCTATAATGTGATGTATCACTTTTATAATACTGTTTATTGCTGTTGATTGTCAGTGTTGACACTCGGAAAAGATAAAGACGGATTCAAGGAAACGGGGATCCTTCTCTTCCACGGGGATATAGGGGCAGAGTAGCCTTACAGTAGATGACAATTATTCAAAGTAACCCGTGCAGATGTCTTATAAACAAACACTCATCCTAACCTCTTTTAACCAAAACAACAGTGTGTTTTTAAGCACAACCCAACATGGTCAATGTGTTTCCTTACTCAAAGACATCTGTAAACCCGATCGTGTGAAATTGGCTAGCCGTTTTCATCTTTCCTGATCATTTCTGGAAAGATGTTTTCTTGTAACATCACCGCTAACAGCTAATCGGTGGAATAGCAGGAGGTGTAATATAGCTTCCACATATGCATTACCGCCTATGCAGTCAGCTGGAATGTGTCTCGTTGCCCCCATGTTTTAGCACAGAGCAGAATATATGAACAAAACAGGGAGACAATATTAAAAACAGTCCTCTATAGCGCCTCAAGAGACTATAAACTCTCCATTCACATATGGATACCAAAAATAAATGACTGAGCAACTCTTTTTCAAAGAAAATTAAATATATCACGTGAATCAAACGCCTTAGCTTTGCTAACATATTATGCATCCATAAAGCTGTTTTTGTATATAATTCATGTTTTAAGAAGATATTAGCCATTCAGAACAGTAAATTAATAAGACATTCAACTGCAGAGTTCATGTTGTTGGAGATATTAGGAGTGACAGGAACTCTCTAAAACTCTTCCAAAAATGTGTTGAATTGTATCAACAAACAACACTTTGCTAATTCTGATTTGCCCTATAAAATAAACTGCATCCAAGATAAGAAAAAGAAAAGTAATTTATTTAGGATTGTTTTGGTAAGCAAATTCAATTAAAACTGTGACGTCTGATAGGAGAGAGGAGTTATATTTGCTGCTCAAGTGACAATGACACTTCATTGTCTTCATGTTTAGATTTATTTGGTGTCTTAGGAGACTCTTTACAGTTCAAAGAAAAAAATGAAGATGTGTTTTTAAAAGTATCATACTTTACTTACTACACTATTGTCTGACACATTTTTGTTTCACTTCATATTGAGTAATACCAGAGCTCTGAATGGAGGGAGGACTTTATGGTACTGTAGGCGGGCTAATTGAGAGCTCAAGTGAGCAGTCGGCAGGCTGGCATGGCTCATTCAGTGTTTGTCATTAGACCCGGCTGCAGCGAGAGAATAGAGTGCACTGCACCATTGGTGTGTAACCAAGATTTATGCTAATGTCCCACTGCATATGCTTATTCTACATATCTATATTAAACTTAATAGACTGTTACATTGCTTCTTAACCCCGGCTTCCATACATGATTACCTTTTCTGATTTCTTTGCAAAATGGCATATAAACACGGGGCAGGGATTTTATCAGCGTGTCAGTGGGTTTGTTTCCAGTGGCAGCCCATGGCTCTCATAATCATTTTGATACTTCAGGGACTCTATCAAGAATGCTTGCCTCAGAGGCTACAGTTAACATATCACCACGAAGCTAGAGTAGACCTTCAGGTTTCCTTCTCTACATTTACCCATGATATGTCAGTAATTACAAGATTTTAAGTACTGTCCAAGTAACTGTGACGGAATATTTCTGAATATTTAAATGAGGTAGCATACGTTACGTGTATTGAACAGCATTTTCTATCAACAATGCCGAAACCATGATTTATCAGCTTAAAACCCTATATCGAATAAATACTATATAATATTTACATGAAACTGTTCAACAGTATATTTCGGCCCTATCAGGGGTTTGGCAAATAAACACTACATTTACAATCATATATCGGACAGATAAAAATACATGCAGAAAAGTGGCTACCCTTCACAAAGGTGCGCAAGATACACATTTTAGGAGCCATCCCTCAAGTCTACCAATTGTTATAATATGGACACATCGAGTGGTATAAATCATAATATACATGGTGGATTGTTGTAACATGTAAAAGTGTCAGGCTAGGGATCTGACTAATTTTCATGGGTGTATTTTTGGTAGTATCGGCTGATGAGATGACATTTCCAGAGATGTAGAGAGGAGTATTCATCACCTGCACCCAATTGGCATTTTGGTGACTCGCCCTGCGCCAATGAGAGCTGCAGTAGGGTGTGCCATTGGCGAACCAGGACTTTAGTGCCAAGGATGACAACGTCCTCCATCTGCCAATTAGACCATGTCAACGCATAGCCTTTCAGCAGACTGACTGTGTAATAGAGGACATCAAGGGGATATGGTTTATTCTAAAAGTGTGTTGCCACATTTCTCTGCACACAGTGAATTTGACTGTATTTGGTACTTTGCTCTTTGAAAGGCTGTTTAACGTCTTCCACTGTATGATGTATGCAATTTATTAAGTTAGTATACAAGTCTTTAAAGGTCCCATGACATGGCCATTTCTACTGATCATAATTCCATTGTTGAGGTCTACTAGAATAGATTTAAATTGTGCAATTTTCCAAACTCACATTGGTTTTCTCATACAGCATCTCTGTATAGTATGTGTATTCACTGAATTTCACTCTGTCCTAAACGCCTTGTTGGAGCTCCTGCTCCCCCCCTCCCTGTGAGCCCAGTGTCCTGTGATTGGTAAGCTCGCCCACGGGCTCGCTGCTGCGAGGGGCTGACAGTGTGAGCTGGCTTACTGGTGTGATTTCCTGCTTGCTGCGAGACAGCGAGACATTGCGAATGGACGTGGGATGGGGGTGCGGGGGGTAGCTGAGGGGGCTGAAGCAGCCCCATCTGTAAGGCTCCACTTTCACCTGCATCCCCGCCGCGCACCTACAGTGTAAGCACGCCACTGTTTTGCCGCGCTGCGAGGTTCCACTAGCAAACCCCGCCCCCCCCCCCAGCGTGTCAAATTGTTGCCGCTAAAGGAGTGTGTGTGTGTGTGTGTGTGTGTGTGGAGCTCCACGGATTGGTCCATTTGGACCAATGGGTTCATTTGGGTATGGGCACGTCACCATACCCAGGAAGAAAACAATGGAAAAAGAGAAATCTCCAACGAGGCGTTCTGGGTCAGCATAGACAGGTCTTTTCTGTGTTAGAGTTTTACTCGATACAGGGTGTACTTTGAGGGTTTGTGACTCTGCAGACCGTTTACATGCAGAAAAAGCTACATAACACACAAGGGGACGGGTAATAACTGGAAAAGCATGACATGGGCCCTTTAACTTACACACAAAGCTAAAAATTGAAAACTTTAGTCAATACAAATTTGGACAGAGAGACTGCAATATGAAAAATGTTTCTTATTTTGGAGTTCCTTTTTTTCAAATATAAATACTTATTAAATATTCCTATTTATATTTATTAGAACATTTTTAAATGCTAGGAGTCTTGTTTTTCTGAGAATTCCACATTACAACATTTGAAATCCCTATGGAGATAACAACATGGTAAATTGAGTCCAACCTAAAAAACCTATTAAAGAAATCAGTTGTAACCTATATGTTATAGATTTAACTTAAGAGGGTAACAACAGTAACTAATACATGGATAAATAAGGGTTAACAGTGTTGGTGGTGTCAATACAGCAAGCTGCAGGGAGCCACTTAAGTGCCATGCTAAGCTGACCAGAGCTCTACTTGCCCTAAACAGACCCTGGGCTCCCTTTTCCCCCACACTACCCATTTGAAAGGCTCTTGACTTACAAATTGCTACTTTAGACTTGGTTTCATTGTAGCAGCTTTCTAGGAAGAAGGGCACAAGCATGTTAGGGACAAAAAGGCCACTCAGGACACTCATGTGGCTCATGCACTGCAGCAGAGCTGGTCCTTGGCTAACAGTCAGCACATTGTTTTCACTTGTCCCTCAAAGCACAAACCTCAGCACTGTCAATAACCTCTATCCATTCTCTAACCTTCCCATCTTTTCAATCTACTTGGACGACTTCCAAGAACCATGAAAAAAAGTTAAAATGCCCTGGATATAAGCCCTCAATAGCTCAGCGTAATTCCCTCTTTAAATGTAAGACAAAAATATCAGGGCTCTTTAGCATGCCAATGAGACTGCACAGAGAGCAGTGTTCCCAGTGGACCGGTGACAGGAAGGAGGACAAGTCCTTCCTCGGCATAAAAGGGCCTTGTGTAGTGGAAAGCAACCATCTGAGGTGATACGCATGCACACAATTCCCCAAACAGTATTCTAATACACAGATATTGAAAATGTAAACAACTGAAACCTGTGTTCACGCTAATGCAAAATGTCTATATAATAATTTGCTTTATTATACAACGTATATCAGTGCCAAAAGTCAAGGCCTTATCTTGTAAACATTTAATCACCTGCAGAACATTTACAGCTATCATTCACATTTACTATTATCATAACAGCCAGCTTTTACATCTCCAATCCCATTGAACGCAAAGCAAGCCAACAGCCTTGTACATTCCATCACACTCATCATGGCAAAGGATTGAAAGAGTTATCCAATGAAATATTAATTAAATTATTGTGGGGATTTCACTTAAGCGCACCATTTTCATAATTGTTCCATAAATTATATTTTCCAGTACATTTGCTTTAGATGGATAATTAATTTCCGGCTTTACCCTTTTCAATTGGATTTTGTTTGTTGAAACTGCAGAATGCAAATGTTTTTGTATGTGTGATTATACACACAAGTTAAGCTTTTAGTCATGCAAAGAATTGATAATGATCATATATATCAATTTGACAAAGAATTTGAGAGAATCGAGAAGGTCCGGGCCAAACAGATGCGCATTACAGTGATAAAGACGATACAATGATGGATTTGTGCTTCCACACAGCTACTGACCACTGTGGGTCCTTAATATAATGACAACATAACAAGATATACAAAAATAATACAATAGAGCCTAGGTGTAATGTGAAAGGGTCATTTAGAAGCTAATGGGCTAGATACATCCCCCTCAGAGTTGGTGGAGACTAAACAGCGCTACAAATGGAGTTTATATTAAACTAATCATTGCTGTATACACAGACTGCTGATGACAGCTAATGAATTAAATGAATGTATATATATATATATTTATATGCACAACAGATCATTAAAGGGTTAGCATGTCCAACATAAATCAGATCATAGTATACAGTAGATTTCCTCACAATATCAACATTGAATCATCGTTAAAGTGTTGGCATTCTAAATCTAATCAAATGATATTTTTAAAACATCTTCAAATATGTCAAACTAAATATAAATCTGGGTGAAACTGTTGACATGAACAAATGTAACTCGGTACTCTCACTTTGTTCAACAGTAATGAGAATAGAACACACATAGAAACCCTAGTCTTCGTATGGCTGCTCCATGTTTGTCCTATGATATTTCTTGTAGCTAAAAATGGCAGCTCAGTGTAGCTCTAACATCTTGTGGAAGTGAGGCCACATTATCATTTCACACAGCAAAGACAGAAGGCAACATACGCCCAGCACTGTCCTTTGGTCCCTGTGACTCAAAGTATTCATCAAAACGCTGTGCTCTCCCATGAGCTTGCTGCCATATGCCGCTGGAAAATGTCACCAGTAAAAGTCATAATAATTCACTGGCTTCAGATCCGCATTTGATATTCCTGTTTTTCAAATATCGGGACCCGCATCTCGTTCTTTGGAGATATAAGCTGCCCAGCAGTGCACAGTGGTGTTCCCAGAAGACAATTGTAATCATTGGCCTTTAAACCTTAAAGGTAGGCACACTATCTGTATGTCTATGTTACTTTACTGTAGAAACTCACTTTTACTTTTTAAGAAAGGCTGTTGAACATGCACAACACCCTGCACGTATCTTTTCACAGAAGGTTGATTTAGGTTTAATCGTCAACATTATTAAATGGTTAAATCTGACCCATAATAAATCATAGTTGCTTGATTCATTTGAACCAATTATCAAATAGACCTGAATCATTGGAACAGTCTTATTGGAAGGTGCGTTGAACCCACATTTGGTATGTTGTACTTTACAAATATTATACACGCAATAAAAGGATCAGGAAAAAAACAATCCCAAAAAAGAGGAGAGAACTAAATATGTGTTTAGAAAGCTAAATATACTTGTGTTGTGGGAGTAGCGCCAAACACATTATTATTAATATAGTCACTTGTTCATTTTCTATCATGTGTTTCAAGCAAAAATATGAATCTGTTGAAATGT
Organism: Notothenia coriiceps; assembly: GCF_000735185.1. Classification (NCBI taxonomy): domain Eukaryota; kingdom Metazoa; phylum Chordata; class Actinopteri; order Perciformes; family Nototheniidae; genus Notothenia; species Notothenia coriiceps. Next base: position 846,931 of record NW_011359313.1, read on the forward strand.
TATCCTTGTCCACTTAAACTGGAGAAACATGTGACCAATATTAAACCATCTAAAAACAAACTGCCTGCAAGAGGAGGAAATCAGAAATGCAGTAATGTCACCACAGATATCTGCTACATCCATCAGTGTCCTTGAAACAATCCCCCTGACATATCTGTGAATGCTTAAATAACAGAACAAATTAAATACAAGTGACACCTACAGATTATTATTTTATAATTGGTTTTGAATACCAGCACATGGCTCCTTTGTGACCACTCTGCTCAGATAGCACTAAAATCTGCATACATTTTAAAAGAGGGATACACTTTGCGTGATGGCCCACTGTGGAGTTCAAAATGCAGGAGGGAGGGATAATGGTCTGTTGTAATCACAAAACTGGCAATGCAGAACAGACCGTGTAGATGTTTGGCAAGGAGTATTTTCTGACCACACGCTGTATCTAGCAAAAAGATTGTAAAGGATTATACGACATTGTGGAAACTTGTATTGTTGGACACGTACTTTAAAGGTTTTAAAAAGGAAACTGGGGGTTTTCCAACAGACACTATTTGGCAGTCGGATCTCTGAATAATGGAATTTTTTTTTAAATGGTTGAAATCTGTGTTTTCCTTATTCATGCAAGGACAGAGGGAGGCAGAGAGGCAGCAGCATTCTGCGTGTTAGATGAGGGAGCTGTGCTGTTATCTGCTGATCCCAGAACTTCCCTTGGAGCACCGGAGTGAGTCTGTATCACGTAGTGCACCGTGCACTGGGACTGTGCAGCCTGCTGACAGGAAAGCTCGATTAGCGAGCCACAAAGAGGCCAATATAGAGGAGCACTTCCTCAGCCAAAGGGGGTTCGTCCGGAGAACACGCTCCAGCCCTCCTTCCTGACAGGGGACAGTGACAAACACACACTGGCTGGCCCACCTTGGGGAATGCATGATGGATTGGGATTTGGTTTCTCCGACACACGTGCACGCATGAATCACAAGGAATACACGGAGCGATGTAAATAAATACATACACCCCTTTTTTTAAAGAAGAGAAACTGTAGCCTTTGTTACATTACTCAAACAAAACTGCTCAATTGATTTGAAAGTTAAAAAGTTGATGTTCTTTAAAGAATACTGGCAGTGGTCCAGAGAAAGAGATGAGTGTGTTTGGACTGGCCCCAGCCCTGCGCGTGCTGCCTTCACTCAGACAATGGGATGTAGATGTGGAAGTGGGCCTGGGCCAGATGAGGAAGAGGAGATAGCGAGGGTGGGATGAGGGGTGGAGGTGCGCTGAGCACAGACTGGTAGGCTGTTATGGGACCCTGTGGCGGAAGGGCATTGTTCAGCAGAGGAAAAACAACAATAAAAAACAACTCTTCCTGAATCTTTTTATATGATTATGTGGAGAACAATTGAGTGGGTGGGATCCGCTACTTTGAGGATATTGAAAGAAGCCTCTCCTTTGAGACTTGGAATGATCCTTTCACACCTTACTCTGGAACTCGAGCAGGAAAATAAAACAATGCAAGTTGCTGAGCGGGAAGCTTATTGATCAAGAACAGTGTGTCCATTGAGAGAGATTACAATGGCCTTTGGCCTGTGACACATTAAGCAATGAACTAGAGGTTAATGAGGGGGAAATTAAATGATTATGGATCTCTTTTTTCAAAGATACAGCATATTATGCATTAGGCTTTGGTATAGTGCAAAGTCAATGCGTATTAAGTACAATTCAATTTTAAATTGACTCACCCTATGTTATTAGGGAGGTGCAGCAGAAGACAGGAAACATATGTATATAATGCACAGAAAAACAAGATATACAAAGACAACACCACTATAAATATATCCAATCATCCGTATGTATGTATGTATGTATGTATGTATGTATGTATGTATGTATGTATGTATGTATGTATGTATGTATGTATGTGTGTGTGTGTACTGGAGAAATATATATACATTAAAATGTATGACCAACTATTAATCAACCACAGAAGGTATCTTGTTTTTTGAGAGTGTACGATCATGAAACATAAAAAGCAGTTAGGTTTGTGTGCGTGTGCGCGCGCGCGTGCGTGTGCGTGTGTGTGTGTGTGTGTGTGTGTGTGTGTATGCCTGTGTTTGTATAATTGTGTGCTGGCCACATGATGCCTAGATCCGTGTCTGACTTTTTAGCGGATACTGCTTGGCTGTAGATTTCACTAACCCTAAGGTCATGCACCTGATATACCTTTGAATCCCGCTGTTTGCCGGAGTGCAGATTCTTCTCAAGGGAAACACACGTCCACAGATAAGAGTCGGGTGTGATGTTGCACATCTTGGCCCTGAAGGCCTAGACATTGGTTTTCTCTTCATCTCGTTTTCACATTTTGCAGCTTTCCATTGATTTAATTCTGGCTCAATTCACGGACCGTTAAAGCAGGGCTTGTATGAGCTGGTGTCTTGTGGTCTGTAAACAGACGGTCGGGGTTATAGGCATGCAGGACAGGTCCACCTTTTATCAGTGTAGCTCAGTGTGGACAGAGTCTTCCTGTTATCCCCATTACATACTCAATTTATCAGGATACCATTAGGTTCCTTAACAATGTATACAAAGTCTAGAACTCTAGCAAGAGTAATTATCAGATCAGAAGCTCCTCTTACTCACTTGTTACTCTCGTACTCTCCAATACAATATCTGAGAAAGAGTGTTATGAGTTTAACAGCTCTACACTTTGCATAGGTAAAAATCATCCTAGAATGATCGGTCACTAATGGACTCTACTCATATTAAGGCAAGAAAAAAACAATGTAATCAGTATGTTACTGCAATGTACACTTGGATTAAATTGCGTAAAGCTCCAGTATTAGAAATAGTGTCTTTAAAATGGTCCTTTCCGACACATTTAGTTGGTCTAAGATGGAGAAAATGAGAGCCTTGTGTGCAAAGGAACCTTCTCATGTCTAAAGAAGAAAGCCTGAACCCACAGACCTTTTTCTTAAAAAGGTAAACATTTTATTACTTCAGGGGGCCCGATGGGCTAGGAGGCCCCCACTTCACCAGGCTGTAAATGTCATCTTCTCTTTTACACATTAGTGACAAATGAGTCAAAGCTCCAGTGGCAAGAAAGATGCTTTGCCCTTCCTTCCTCCGGTCCAGGCAACTACAGTAGCTGGCTCAATCACAGGCAGTGCTTTGTACGAGTGCCATAAGTGAAGTATGTATATATATATATATACCACAAATAAAGAAATGACAAGATTCAGAAGGTATAGTGGACTATTCTTCCAAATTGAAGCCTGGTGGGATATTTCTAACCACTGCCTGTCAAATCTGATCATATTTAAATATAGAAAAAAATAATTGGTGTTGTTTTTCCCATTTTTTATTGAAGTTGCTAAATCACCTAAAGTATCATTATCTGCTCAATCATGACATAAATTGTAATAAAAACGGAAGGAAGCCATTGACAGTTACAATATAAACACAATTGAATTAAAAGAGAAGCAGCCTGAACAACAGTGGTACATCTCCAGAGCAGAGTATATGATCTCTAATATTGGCACTATAGTTGTGTTGACCTATACCAACATGTCAACACAGTACAGCTAGTAGACGGTTCCCATTATTTCCAATATTTAAAAAACAATGCACATTTTCTTCTTTTCTTTAGGGCTTTTATATGCCTTTATCTATTAATGACTTTGTAATGGTAACTTTCTATTGTTGGGAGAAAACTAATTTAGGTAGGCCCTGCTAATTATAAAAGAGCTCAATAATCTCTAAGGCTTTTTCCCCCTCCCTCTCTTGGACTAACATTAGGCCGCCTTCTGGAAGTTCTGACCTGGGCCAGACAGCAAGGCTTCAGAACTGGCAACTGTCTCTCCGCGCCATTAATCAGGCACACAGAGGACTGTCTTCATCCAGATGGGGAGCCTCTCTACAACCACAGAAAAATAAGCAGGCTAATTAATTCTTATTGTTATAGACAGAGGGAGATTAGATGGAGAGAAATTGAGAGAGGGACGAGGAGAGAGAGTGGAGTCACCTTTAACAAAGCTCTGAATATACAATCATCTCCCTACATGTTCATTGTTTCTTCTGCAAAAAAATATCTATGTCTTGAAATGCAGTATGACTGAAGGAGGAGGGCAGTGCGACATCACAGTTGGAGGTTAATGAATGATAAGGACCCGGGAGCGCTCAGGGACGGTGTGGCAGTGATTAGAGGGCCCCAATCAAACTTTGAGTCCACTTTAACTTGGAATAATTCCCATTGGTTATTATTACTATTTAGCTACTCTAAATACATAGCAACACACTGATTTCTAAAGATACATGTGGGAGACCAGGGGCTACTATTCTATCTGCAAATGCGGTATTCCAGATTTAGTAGTTGTGGCAACAAGATGGGTAAATTAGGGATAGTGTCCACATCTACCCCCAGTAGAGTGGGATCTACATGTATATGGAGATGACTCACTACATACACATTGTCCAGGATACATTTACTTAAAGGACAAAGTGAAGAAAAAGTTGTTTTATCAATTTAGCTGAAAATTATAGCGTTATGAATGAACTGAGACTGGGTGAGTTGCTATGGTAATGAGTAATCTCATTTGTGTCTGGTTTAACAGCACCTTTTGGAAAACTCAGATTAAACCCACTGTAGACTCCTGCTCAGCAGCCATCAGAAAGTTAGCTTGTTAACATGGTGGAGAATTACACAGCAAAGCTCCAGATATTTCTTACAAGAGTTGGTGGAGAACAAATACTGGCAAAAGAAGGTAAGTATACAATATTTAATCAGTTGAAAAGACAACAAATTCAAATAAATGCTCATATTACTCCTTGTTTGCTGGACATTAGGGGTGTAACGGTATACGTATTCGTACCGAAAATATTCGGTATGGGCCCTTCGGGTCGGTACACGTGGGTACTGAATGAATATAACGTTAAACGTAAAAAATTGAGAACGTGAAAAACTTTTTGGAAGTAATCTCAGGTGCTGCGTCACAGCATTCAGTGTAATTTGCTCCCATTGGGTTCAACGCGTCATAGACCAACAAAGTAATTTCATTGGACGAGAGGCATACTATGAGAGCTGGTCACAGGGACGCATTCAAATTTGGACAGTAGTTTGGGGAACTGTCGAAATGGCGAATGCGGATAAAGCTGAGCTCGAAAATCCTCCAGCATCATTGAAGTCTCCGGTTTGGGAACATTTTGGTTTCGCAGTTACGTACAAGGATGACGGACAAAGACTTGAACGAACCAAATATGTTTGTCTGCATTGTTTAACTAAAATTGGTTACGCGGCTGGCAATACATCAAACTTGCACACTCATTTGAAAAGGCATCACCCGAACGTGAATATCACCGGTACCACAAGAAAAATGACTGAAGTGCAAACCCAACCCTCACTAGCATTTAAGCCTCCAGCACTCGCAAAAAGTTCAGTGCCATGTTAGCAAAGCGCTACCTGGCTGTATCTGCTACCTCTGTCCCTAGCGAGAGGGTGTTCGCCACAGCAGGAGACATTGTAGTGCCAGCAGATCTGCCCTTTCGGCAAGCAATGTGGACAAGTTCATTTTTCTTAAAAAAAACATGAAAATACAATGACAAGCAAGCATGTCCTAATGTCAAACTAGTACAGTACAGTTCAAGTACAGGTTATTTCAGTTCATCGAAATGCTGCACCTTAATGTTTATTTTATTATATTTTGTATTTGAGTGAATACATTATTCACAGTTTAATAATAATAAAAAAATATATATTTTATGTTTTGTGATCATTTTTTCTGCTGTACCGAAAACGTACCGAACCGTGACCTAAAAACCGAGGTACGTACCGAACCGAAATGTTTGTGAACCGTTACATCCCTACTGGACAGTGTTTCAAAATGTCTGTTTACATCGTGCAACTTATTGGACTCAAATGTGAATCAAAGAGAAGATACGAGTACCATTTCTACAATCGTGAGACAGCAATTTAAAGCCCAGACAAAAATGATCAGATATACTTTTAAAAACTCTATATTGGTAGTGACCAAACAAGTTGCTAATACCTCCAAGAGATGTCAGTATTCATAATGCAAAGATAGCAACTTTACCAGGAAAATAAATAACCAAGAGAGCACCCTAAAGAATGAAAACTAAACCATGTAGCTTTGAAGAGAAGAGTAGTAAATGTGTTATGATGATCTTCCATTCCCGGGCACTCTGCACTAACAAACAGACGATAATGATGGAGGACGTCTCTAGAGAACTTGTACAATTATCTCATCTACCCTAAAGCCTCAACTACATCTGCGGATCCCCACCTGATATATGACACACACGAAAAGAGAGGAGGTAACAGAGAGCCGTCATTGTGCTTTTATGACTACACTAATGTTGACTGGCATTGACTCTGGCAACCAGACCACCACCATCCTGAGCTGCTTGTGTTTTTTTTCGCTGATCCACTGTGAATTGCAAAATAGACTTGGGCAATATTTAAGGGGTAACATTTTACAGCATGATCACTCAATATAATGCTAAATGAAAATTAAACTAATGATACACAATGGATAATTCTTTCCTAAATGGTAAAACATATCGCAATGGAAAAATCTGTCGAAAAGTAATCGTAATAAGATTTTTCAAAGTCGTTCAGCCCTTACACACATTTACCATTCTGATCATAGTACTGCAATTTAAGGTGAAATACTAACTATTGAAGTCATTGTGAGAAATCCAATATGTATATAGATACAGTAAATAACATTGCATCAATTACGACACTATGATTTAACACGGTCATAGTCACTATTCAAAGCGATATCTATATTACCGTAGGTCTCAAAGCACGACTAACAGTGAAGGCTTTATCCCTGAACCACTCACTATGCTGCCTGACCAGATCCGTTCACAGTTTAAGGTTCGGTGTTAGCCTGTTATTTGACAGTCCTGTCCTCTTTTAAATTGTGTTTTGTTTATTTGCTTAAATATCCCTCTTGGTTTGAGTATGTTCATTAAGTAAAACCAACCGGCCTAATGGCCCGTTTTATGCATGCAGTCGTGGTGTATGGGCCAGGGACACTTGCTCTCTTTCTTGTGCAGACATTGTCCCTCATGAACCTGCGAGCACGCACCTCAACCCCATGTGAGGCTGTGAAGGAATCTATTATTTTTCCAATCCGGAGGGAAGGAGAAAGGTCTCCAGCATCATTATTTTCCTTCAAAATGTAACTGACTTTACTGCACACCCTAATTTGCTTGCCGTAATTATAGGTCATGCTCCCCTTTTGTAATTTATAAAACCTTTTGTTCTTATCAATAATGAATGGGCTTTAGCAAATCATGGCGCTATAATATTTTGATATTATGAAAATGCTAATGCGTCAGGGACCTTAAGCCTTATCGGCCAGGTCCGATGCTCTATTAAACAGCCGGCAGAAGAAGTTGGACGCAAATTGCTTATGTTAATGCCCCAGTTGTACCCAGACAGCATGAGGAGTCTGCAATTAATTTCATCCAGGCGGTGGATGGACAGGCAAATCTATTTCCCTTCCACAGGATGGTGGCTCCCCCTCCTTTCTCTCAGGTCTCCATGCACAGAATTGGAAGGGCTATGAGAACAAGAGACAGAGGGTAAAAGGGAAAGTGAGAGGGGAGCCGTAACTTAGGAGCAATCTGTGACCTAATTGAACAGCGGCAAATAAGGGAGGGCAGCGTCAGGAAGACAAGAGGCGAGATCTTCATTCATTCCGCTGACAAGTGTTTTCACAACTTAAACCTGTTTTATTAATTATGTTTGACATTTCCCTAATTACTTTCATTTACATCACATCAGCTGCTCGCAGACGATTAGACTGCATAGCAAATCAGGGCGGTGTTAGAGCACAGGGAGAGGATACTGACGGATTCTAAAGTGTTATTTCATTACAAGTAGCCTGATGTGATACCATCTCACACACTCCAAGACGACTCTTCTCAGTCTACTTGTTGGGTATGTTTAGTGTGCAAATAAAGAAAAAAAGGAGATGGTGTGTAAATAAACAAGTCTGCCGAGTCTGACAATGTTACAAATATTCATCTCTGCAGAGAGCAGTAAACTTTGATATGTTTTAGAGCCATTTCTCTGTTTCCAGTTATGAGCCCCTACGTTCAAAATGCCACACACAAAATATGTTATTTTGATCAAACCTTTAGATAAAAAAGCATCCTCTCAGGAATATGCAAAAAGAGAGAGCGCTAAGGTACAGTAACTCTATCCTCTTCGTCAGGGCTCTCACCAGCTCTCAACTGGAGACCCCAAAACAATCCAACACTGTCCTTTTATCTGTAAGGACATGCTGCCTAGCTGATTCTCACAGAGGGGAAGCGTTTTGAAATAAAGAAGTACCGTAGTTCTCCTCAATAGGTTGTGGCAGCACCAAAAGGCTAAACCTGCATGAAAATAAAACAATAAAACGATTCAATTGTAAAAAATACGATAAAACAAATATGGTCGAAGTGATAATAAATTGTATTTATTAGATTAATAGCTTATGCAACATAAAATATATTCAGGGACTCAGACCACAAGAAAACCTAAGAAGCCAAGTCTCTCGTTTGAGAAGTTCGAACAGGAAAATCACTTTTTCTTAAAAAAAGATTCAATAAATGTAATCAATTCTCCAAACAGTTGCCAATTAGTCTTCTGTCAATCAAGAAATCGATATTTTTTCAGCGTTAAAACGCGGAAAGAGCTGATAATAAATGTGCCATTTGGATGTATTGTAGTTTCATTAATTGCATTCTTTGCGGGGCTGCCTGAAGAAAATGGAAGATCCTTGAACACACCTTTAACCTTCACTCTGACTGCTTGAAGGGATGCAGTGTGAGATTGTCTGTGTAAACCAAACAGCAGTGATTCTTTCACTTTTAAATACATAATGGAAATAGATGAGTATGACTGTATACCTCAATTCTGCTTTTTAATTTATGGCCCACCCTCCAGGCACATATTATTCAAACATTAATATAAAAAAGTACTATACATCAAAAAGGTGTCAGCTTTCACTTTCCCTTCCATTCACAGTCATGCATATTATATGTAGACTAGGCTTGACTGTTACCCGTCTTATAACAATTATACATTAAGGAACAGATTGATGGATTGATAGATAATGTCCATATTCTGCATTCAATATACTTACATTTTAATGACCTTTCCAACACCCTTACTTTTCACTTACATGTTTAGATAATACACTTTATGCAAATTGAAGAATTCTATAAATTTTAGATTTGTCTCCATTTATCTTTCTCTGGGTGAGAGACGCTCATTGTGAAATGTGATTAAAATCAAGCTTAAGCCATTGGTATTCTGGGTTTCAGTTCCTTCCATATAGTCTCCACTTCCTCCGCTCACACACAAACACACTCAGAATCAAATCAAAGCTTGTGTGGAACTGAAAACAAATGTCATCCATCCATCAAAATAACTTCTGTCAAGTACAGAATAATACTTCCTTATCTCTGTAATCATTATCAATACTACAGAGATCAACCTCTGCTCAGGGGTAAATGAGAAATGGATGCAGGCTAATCATGCCGTATAATGTATCGATGTGCAATGTTCTTCTTACTAACAATCATTAACAATCCACTCATGAGATGTGATACTAACAAACTGTTTGCCTTAGCTACAGGGGGCTAGGTAAACACAGCTTTCCCCCCATTTTTTGTCCTCATCGGTTTTAGCCCCGTATGTTTGGTAATCGGCATTGGTAAGTCAGAAGACATCAGCTTGACTCTATTAATTACCACCTGATCCTTTCTTCCTGGATAATTAGGTACCCATTAGTTCTAATCAAGTAGTTACTTAATTATTGCAGTAATTAGTCTAATGGTCTAGCAAATTGAAGCTTTATCACTTTCAGATACTTAATGTTCTTGGCAGAGTACATCACAAGTGTCAAAGCTTGGGCTTTAGTAATCTAGCAAGAGAAAACTAAGTTTGTAACATGAAATTGGTCTATTTACGTTTTATATGCATATTACACAATTTCATGATGAGTAGCTTCCCAAGTGAAATGCTCCGAGCCGTGGCACGTGAATTCCTTCATTTAGTGACAAACATACTGTGTAAAGAGATTTTTAATTTGAGAAATATCTTTTTCTTTGATTTTAGCATAACAGAAAATCACACACAGACAGACTGGGTTGCTGTGATTCACTCGCAATAAACTATTTTCAAAAGAGGAAATACCTTTGAAACCACAGACAGAGGGCAAGGAAAGCAGCAAGGCTAGGAAACAGATTTTTAAAGAATGCCTGGAATTCAGTTCATTCATTTTTCCCATTGGGTTGTTTCAATGTCCCGTCAACAGACATCAGGCGCCTGATGCACGCAGGGCGGGGTGAAAGCAGTGCTCCGACGTGGGGGCTCACCCGGGCCGCGGAGGGGAAAGTGAACGGGTTGTCTTCAAACTGCAATAAATTGGGCCCGGCTTGTCTGTCATCACCTCCCAATTAGCTGCACTTAATTGAGTCTGCCAGAGACGGAGGACGCTGGCAGGTGAGGAGAGGTGTCTGAAAGGTGCCTGCGCCAGAACACACCAAAATCAGACAGAGCTCACTTGTGACCCAGACATCCTCCCCCACCTTGACCCAAAGACTTTACAGGCAAGACAAAATACATACATGTACACGCGACTGCTTACAAAATACAACACAGGAAAATCTGTCCAGGCACCACATGTATTTGCATTTAAGACTATAGCTTAGCCAAAATGTCTCAGAGCTGGAATATACTCAGAGTGGTCTAATACAAAAGACCTCTAAAGAACTCTACCTTTATTTAAGCATAATGTATGGTTTATGGATGATGCCGTTTGTGATCCTTTTGCACTGTATTGATTTCAACTGCGAGTGGTTTGTTTTTAAGCTCACCTGATTTATATAAATGGGTTGGAAAAAATAATAGAAACACCCGTCAGAGTAATAATATAATTCAACAGCATCACAATGTACCCTCCAAAATGAACCTAAAGGTAAATCAACACAAAGATGTAACACTATGTTGTACTAGACGTTTCTTTATTTAGATCAAGAATATAGGGGAACCAGCCTCTAAGAAAAATAAAACTGTTTCATACCCGGCCGGGTCAAAACAGAAGTTTTATGATTTTTTGTAAACAGACAAACTAGTCATCTTGCCGCGACCTATTTATCACTTAATGCAGAATGCCCCAAAAGATACATTCACAGTAAAGAGTAAAAGGCAAAACTCTGCAGTGCTCGTTGCCTTATGACAGGAGTGTGTGAAAACTGACACACAAGAGTTCTCAAATTGGGGCCCGGGGAGCCGAAGCATAAAATAACTTCAATCTCAGCAGCTCTCCAAGGAATAGAGCAGAAGTGCCACCAACAACAACTCAACAACAGAGAGGCAGGAAGGGGTGAAGGTAGGAGTTATTAGAGGATAAAACATGCCTCTCCATCTCTCTCCCTCTCTCTCAGGAACCCCAAGGATGATCAATGGATTTAGTCAGAGGGATATTCAAGCAGAAAATTGCTGCCTTTTTGCCTTTCTTTGAAGTATTTCCAGAATACATACCGAAGCCCCTGTCCACCAAGGTTGAAAATAACAGCACAAGTGCAGTCTCTACCCGTAGTCCTGGAAAGAGGTGGGGGAGGGGTGGGGGAGGGTGTCGACGCGGGCAGCGAGTGTTAAAGGACGCGGGGAGGGCCTAGATTGAAACTTTGCAGGTATAAAATTGAAGGCAGCCAGCTGAACAGACGTAGTCAAAGTGTGGCTATTTTTCAAAAAGAGAACCTCAATGACCAACATGGAAACAAAAAAATAAATGTAAAAAAGAGCAGTCCCGGGGCCAAGGCACGCCGTACAGCTATGCAGACATGGTTGCATGATTTATTACATCCAGTTCACATCTATTTACTTTACAGATCTAGTTAACTTTACTGCACAAATGTTTGCTTTGCCAGTAAATCATACTGTAGCGCATTTGTTACCAAAATAATCCAAAGAAAAAGAACTGTATTTGATCCATATTCAAGCATTAATGGTTTCTCTTTATAACTTAATAAGCAGCAGATTGTTAGGGTCACACTGGTGTTGAAGGTTTTCTGAATGAGTGAATGATCCAGAGTGCACCGGTGAGAGGCTGAACTGAAGTGCTGCATAGTGAGGACCTCCGGGCCCCTGGGGGCCCCGGTGGCACTGTGCAGATGACAGCAGAGGCATGTGGCACACTCGTGGCATTATGGATAGGATACAGCGATGGGGGACCGGGCTCCTCAGTGTCCTGCTGTGAGGTGTGATGGCCTCATCTGTTCTCCCATCGCTCCTCTAATACATCTGCAGCACATTCCCTCCTAATTAAGATTCCTCTGTTCTATTTGTCATCGGCTGGAGGAGGAGAGCATATCACAGAGGGTAGTTTAGCCACAGTTTTTGGATTAATTGCTGGGCAAATCACCACACGCAAGAATGCTCACTAAGCCCAAGCAAGAATACTGGTGACGATACGTCTTTTTTAATGTTATTTTTACAGATAAGCCTCCATGGGGAATTGGATCGAGGAACAATTTTTCACAGCCGGTAACTCACTTACATTAGTTATGCTTAATAGAGTGCAGTGTTGTAGTCATTGTTTAAAAGAAAGGTTGTTTAACATTGAGCGTGTATTTATCCCAGATAGATGCAGACGCTGTGTTTCATGTCCTATGTATGTTGTTTAATGATACACCAAAAATGGCATGGATATTCATTGTAGTGACTTTCTATTACTTTAAAGATTTACAATGATACTGGTTATATTAATGGATATTGCAGTTCATGTCACACTCCAACTAAACAGCACCTTTGTTTATCAATGAGAAAAAGAAATGCACCAAATAGACCGTGGATGGGTCTAGTTTTGGGATTGTGTGTATAAAATGTTATCAGAACAATGCATCTGATGCAGTTGGGACCCCAGAAAAGTGACTAGTGCCAAATAAAGACAGATCCTTAGATAAGCAACCATCTAACAGCATTTTAAGCGATATATTATTTGAGAATGTAATCAATCAAATCGTTAACATAAAAGCCTTGTTTTCTATATATCTTTATAAAAAATAAGTGCAATGCACATTCATATGCGCCGTCGTTCATACATGCAAACACTCCATTGCACAAAATACAGAATACTCCAGGTAAATCTTGGAGAATCAAAAAAAAATCCTCCATTTCAGCACGGTTCCCATCATGTCAAGGGGAAAGGATTTCTTTTTATGGTTTAATTCAACAATAGCATTTGCGATTGGGGTTTTGGGCATCTCAAGGGCATTCCTGGTGAAATGAGTGAGACTGTGCACCATTTATCACAGCCTGACATGTGTCATGTTCCACATTCTGGTGCAGAGAGGTTACAGCTGAAGACAGCTCTCTCTTTGTTGAGCAGCCATCAAAGACAACATCTCGTATTTATCAAAAAAAGGGACCCTGACAAGAGGATAGGAAGTACAAAAGTGCTGTCATATGTTCTCCAAAGCCCTCATATTCAGACATATTAATCTGATAGAATATAGAAGAAATCAGAGGAGCAGTTATTGGAATGTATTCGACCATAACCCCAGATCATTAGCGTGTTAACAGCCTAGTAAGAGATACACTACATGGTGCTCTTTCGGATCAAAAGATAGATAGACTGAAATACATACATGTGATATGGGATGAGGGAGCTGTATCTTAACACATCTTGAATAAAAGCAAGATTTAAAATAATCTGCAGGTTCCAAATAATAATTTCCAATCTGTACGAACATACAATAAGGGCCAGCACGAACTGGGGAGAAACAACAGAAGATAAATAAAAAAGACCCTGTACTACGGGGGTTATTATGATAAATATAGTATAATGCACATTTATTCCACCATTATTATCAATACAACACCACAACAATGCTACACTCAACACTTCTATCTTTTTAACCAAAATGCTGTTCTTGATTTGTTTTAATTTGCCTGAATTGCCCTTGTTTTATTTCCCTTAATGAATAGGTATTGGTGGTATTGCTTTTGTCCAAACTGGCAGTGAAGCAATCCCCACACTACACTGGAGGAAACTGGGGACAAAATACTCAGCCCTGTCAAGTGGATATCTTCGTCCCACTACTCACATGTGGATTTATTGCAGGTAATTTCCCCAGCAACAGACAGTGCAGAACATGCATCTAGCACAGAGTGATTTGACATTGTACGGGCGTACATCGATTTAATTAAAACACAGAGTGCTCTATTTTTTCATTTTTATTATTAAATTGAAGTATGACTTAATAGTTCTCAGTGATTTTGAAGATCCAACATTTTAGGCAAATTGTGTTATTTATAACCCCAAGTTCACAAGTTTGTCACGATATGCAAGCACCTTGGAGAGACATTGTGCTAAAAAGGCTGTGACTTGTGTAGATGTAAATATGTTACAGTATACTCACACTTAAAAGGGGTGTGTTCATTGCTAATATAGAGAGGAACAAATGATGACAGCAACCACAAACTATTTCAATGTACTTATGGGCATGTGTTTAATATAATAATAAGGATTTGAAAACATCTGAAACTGTCTTCTTTAAGCCCCGCAGGAAAATAGATCATAGCCATGTTTGTTTGGGGAATTTGCTAGTTAGCTGATGAAGCTTTAAAGTCAAAACACAGCCACATAGTGAATCTACCAAATCCCACCCTGCTGTGAGTAGCTTGCCAAACCCAGGTTAAAACAGCCAGGCAACATTTTGTCAACACAAGTATATTTATTTGACATTTTTGTGAGTAACAATCATCTAATGAACTACATTTCTAGAGATGTGATGTGGTAACAGAGACGCCTAAAACAATATGAACAGTTTAAATATATTTGCTATGCTTGTGTTTTCCCTAGAGGAAATGTACCAAACACCATCAGCGCCTCACAAAACAGCTCCCTTTAAAAAAGGCATGTTAAATGTCATTGTTTAAAGAGTGCATCAATAACTGCTGACATAGTTAAATGTAAAGTACCACACAGGGGGAGGGGTGGGTATAAAATTAATTAATTCTACTGGCACATTATTTATGACTTAATATGATATACTGGTGTGCTTTATAATAACACTGAATGTGCATATTTCTGGAGGAGACAGTGGAGTAATTATGCAGAATGCTTTTTACCATGAATGTACAATATTAATTACAGGCACGGTTGTTTATCAATTGTGGAACACAGTTTAAAAGCTGTTTGGAAGATTGCCACGATGACCCAGCCTTGTCTCCTATCTTTTACTTTCAGCTGCTTAATGTAACACGAGGGCTCCCTTCACAGAGCGCTGATATCCAGGTTAATAGAGGAGGAAGTGATGAAGGAGGTCCCATTGTGTTAGAAAATGAATCAGAACTCAATCAGAGATTCAAACGTAGGATAAAACTGATAAAGGCTAGGGAATAAATGTGTTAGGAATATTATAATTTGATTATCAAAGTCATATTTCTTTACATATGAAGACTAGTTGACATATGATGTTTGTTTGTTGACCAAACACAACAGTAACCCGCAGCGTTAAAAATTATGTATGTATGTAT
>NW_011359313.1:862499-900762 GCF_000735185.1 Notothenia coriiceps
ATGTGATTGGTTGTTGGTCGCGTTGCTCGCAAAAAATCCCCAAGCTTTCAGACACGCCCACATCCAAGATTTTCAAGATTTTTTTAACGCTGCTGTGTGGACGGGCCGTAGGGGCAAGAATTCCAGGATTCTACAGATTTTCAAGGATTCAATCAAGCCTTGAGCAATGTCAACTTAAGCCTGGAGTGGAAGCGTCAGCCCAATCAAATCCGTTTATGCAAACTGACAGTACAAGCGCGCCGCCAATCAACCTGTGTAAGCGGGAGAGACATACCGCAGTTCATTTCTCATATTCCAAACGAAAAAATTACGGTAGCAAATCACCCGTTTTTTTACGACCAGTAACTATTTAATAGCGCTGAAAAATATAACACTGATTATGGTAAGATTTTTTTTTAACAGGGTCAGTACCACACCATGATTTTGTATATAGTCTGGATAACACTGTTTGTACGCCAGGATTTCTCTGCAGAACCTTTCTGATATTTTCACACGTTTTGCCCCTACCAAATATTTCACTTACTGCAATAAGGATGTTGCACTAGTTCCTTATTGCAATAACAACATTGATGCAAATCTCCCGTCCCAGCATACCCAAAGGTTCACTATCAGATTTAGATCTGGTGACCTGGAAGACCATTCTGAGATGATTCAAGCTTTATGACATGGCAAGTTAATCTGCTGGAAGTAGCCATTAGAAGATGGGTACACTTTGGTCATAAAGGCATTGAAAGGGTCAAGAACAATACCCCAGGCAGGCTGACTGTGGTATTCTTACAACCTAAAAAGGTACAAAGATACTCCCCACAGTATAACTCTATCAATGATGCTGAATGCATGAATCAATGTGTTCATGTAGTTTGCACTACACTCTGACACTACCATCTAAAAATGGCAGCAGAAATCAAGAAAATCCAAGTAGATCAGCAACTTTTGAAATACTCTAACCAGCCAGTCTGATACAAACAACTTTGGCACGTTTATTGTCCCATACATATCTTTGTTCCCCATTCTGAAGCTTTGTTTAACCTTCAGTAGATCGTATTGCCCATGTCTACCTTCCTAAAGGCTTTGAGTTACCGTAGCGTAATTGGCTCATAATACTTTGTGTTAATGAGCAGCAGAACAGGTGTCTCTCATTCAGCTGCTGCTGGGTATATATTCTGTGTTTTCATCTAGTTCATCTTCTGCACTTACCTCAAAAAAGCCAGGTCAGGAAGCAATTTGGACCGTGATGTGCCATGGCATTACAATCCTAATCCTCTACATTATGTTGGATGAGAATCTGGACTGATCGTCAAAAGCACCAAGGAGGATTTGATCCTGGGGCCTTCTGTCTGAGGGTAGCATGTAATAATCATCTGATATAAGTGACCAAGCACTGTGCACTGATGAGTGTACACTGGTGGTATTTTTTGTATGTTGTATAGTGTGTGCTAAAACCTGATATTTACCACATAGGAGTATTAGAATTGGTGTGAGCTTAGGATGCGGGCTGTGGTTTGAAAGATTATATACACTGCTATTTTTAGATGTCTGAGTATTTTTGTGTGTGTGACCACATTCAACCATGTACAAAGTACAAAGTAACCACAAAACTTGTCAGATGTGTACCTGATAGGGGTGTTGAAATTAATCGTTTCTACGATGCATCGTGATGCGGACGTGGACAATTCTGCATCGATGCAGTGACAGAACATAATCGATTATAGCATAGGGATGTAACGGTTCACAAACATTTTGGTTTGGTACGTACCTCGGCTTTTAGGTCACGGTTCGGTACATTTTCGGTACAGCATAAAAAATGATCACAAAACATAAAATATTTTTTGGGGGGTTTTAATTATTGTTAAACTGTGAATAATGTATTCACTCAAATACATACAAAATCGAATAAAGTAAACATTAAGGTGCAGAATTTCGATGAACTGAAATAATCTGTATTTGAACTGTACTGTACTAGTACTCTACTCACCTAAGGAGCCAGCTTGACATTATGACTTGCTTGTCAATGTATTTTCATGTTTTTTTAAAGAAAAATCAACTTGTCCTCATTGCTTGCCGAAAGGGCAGATCTGCTGGCACAACAATGTCTCCTGCTGTGGAGAACACCCTCTCGCTAAGGACAGAGGTAGCAGATACAGCCAGGTAGCGCTTTGCTAACATGGCAACATAAGGATATTTGGCGTTTGTAATAGCTTTGGAGTGGTGGAGGCTTAAATGCTAGTGGGAGTTGGGTTTGCACTTTAGTCATTTTTCTTTTGGTACCGGTGATATTCACGTTCGGGTGATGCCTTTTCAAATGAGTGTGCGAGTTTGATGTATTGCCAGCCGCGTAACCAATTTTAGTTGAAAAATGCCGACAAACAGCTTTGGTTCGGTCCACCTGTCTTTGTCCGTCATACTTGTACGTAACTGCGAAACCACAATGTTCCCAAACCGGAGACTTCAATGATGCTGGAGGATTTTCGAGCTCAACTTTATCTGCATTCACTATTTCGACAGTTCCTCAAATTACTGACTAAATTATAACGCATCCCTTTGACCAGCTCTTATAAGCCGCGTTCACACCGGAGTACTTTTCCCACTTTAGTTCCGATATAGTTCCGAAATGTCGCGTTCACACCAAAAAGAAACGGAACTAAAATTAGTTCATGAGAACCTTTTTACCCCCTTTTCCGTCCCTGCTAGAGAGCAGGGACTCTCATGCGGCTCTCTTGTGAGAAAAGAGCTATATTTCTGATTTCTGATTAGTTCATCAGAACTAAAGAGTTCTGATGAACTAAGTTCTCATGAACCTTTGTGGGAAAAGTACTGCGGTGTGAAAGCGCCTATTGTATGCCTCTTGTCCAATGAAATGACTTTGTTGCTCTATGACGCGTTGAACCCAATGGGAGCAAATTACACTGAACGCTGAGACGCAGCACCTGAGATTATTTCCAAAAAGTTGTTCACGTTCTCAATATTTTACGTTTAACGTTATATTCGTTCGGTACACGTGTAGCGAACCGAAGGGCCCATGCCGAATAATTTCGGTGCGTATACCGTTACACCCCTATAACCTGGTAGAAACCTTATTAATCACTGATTGAGATTATAAAGCTAACTTAATCTCATACATTCATGGGATTTATGTAACAGTACGACAGAGAATGTAAGTGTGCACCCACATGCAGTATTTTGTTTGTATATGCTGTTGTAAATACTCCTGTTCTCTGCTGTGTTCAGACTCAAGTCATGTTTGTGATGCCACATTCAGGACATTCAGTGTCCTTTTTTGAGCAGAAGACCGTTGCTAGAAGCTGCAGCTAGACTGCAGAAGTATTCGTTTTCAGTTTTTGAGGATGAAACAACTTCACACACAGATATAGGGAGGCTAGACCTATACAATTGGTTTACTTCGGTTTATAATTTAATGTCAAGACATTTATGTTATTGATTTCTGACGCACTTTCTAAATAATAAAAAGGCTGTTCATATTTATCTTACTTACTACATGTATTCATTGATGAAAAAGAAGCCATGTGCAGTAATACAGACAATTAAGAATGCAATGCATTGTTGTGCATCGTGATGCATCGGGATATCAAATCAAAGACAGGATAATCGTAATCGAATCGTGAGACCAGTGAAGATTCACAGCCCTAGTACCCGAGTTCAAAATGAAAGTCTACTATGCAGACGGGCTAGTCCGAACAAGAGGTGATAATCAGATAAGATTTGAATCGTTTCTAATTGTGACAAACTGTCTTTCACTATTACAAAACGTTATTTATCGAAAAGCCAGATGTGAGGGTCACTTTAAAAAAGTTGAGTCCAACTACAGTGATTCAGTTTTGAAATAACAGGAGGCTCACATGGCTCTGCTCACTGTGTATTGCATAACTGTAAATCCCAGTTTTTAAAGGGTTTTATAATTACATGGTTGTTTAGAAAAACACTCAATTATAATTTTGAGGAGTTTAATAAGTATCAAATATACTACTCCACTATCATTCTAAAAAGTTGTACTTCAATGTAAGGCCCCAAAGCTTCTTATTTGTTTAAGCACAAGATGTTATTGCTCTAGTCTCTGATAATTGTCAGTCTGTCGCTTTCAGCCGCTTACTGATTGGTTGTATGGGTGTGTCAGTCATGTGTAGTTAATTAACAGCTCTCACTGAACGCTCCATGTAAAGGCCAACCCACAAGCTGAGTACAGCACCAAAGGGTAGAGAGAAGAATAAGGGAGGAATGGCTAGTGAAGAGTTTAAAACATACTATGTTTAGACCCTTACAATGCAACACAATTTAACTAAATAAAAAATAAATATGTTTTTATATAAAATCGGTCTCAACCCTTTTGGAAGTGAAATGGCAAATCTCTATGACCCTCGAAAGACCATAACATGCAGATTTAAGTGCATAATACTTCCTTAATAAGCATTCATTTATTGTTGGCAGTACTACAAAAGTACTGAACTTGTAGTTTTGCCTCAAATAAAGGAAACAATATATGTACAATATTTTCCCTGAGATTTTTTTTCCACCAAACTGCAGCGCTATCACTGGCAGTTTGGCGTTGCAGAAGAGTGGCTCTAAAAGGATTCCCTTATTACATTCCACTACTGCATGCATGTGTTGTGTTGCTGTTAGAGATGCCATGCTTGGATAACAGTGCTCAGCACGGAGAGGACAGGACCAGGTTACACTGTGCCATGTGTCTGCACTGCCCTCTACAGGATGAGGAGTACCCTGTGATCTTTGATATGTCCTTGTGTGCCCCCCCCCCCCACCAAACATTTTTACAAGCACCCCCCCTTAAAGCACTCAAGACCTTTTGCTCTACTTTTACACATGGACCCAGAACAGGCTATTTCCGATATGATCTAATTAAGAGAGTTCATTAAGGTGGTAGGACATGAAATCTTCACCCTAAATTAAGTGCATGGTTGCACTGGGTGGCATCGTAAATAATTTGTTTACTCTTAGATCCTCTCATGGGTTTGAAAGTCGTATGTTTTGTATTCCAAGTGGACCAGGTAAGTTTTAGGGTAGTTTTCTGTCCCCTTCTGCACTTCTCAGAGAGCACATAGTGAGATTATCTGGAGTTAAAATTGCTGACCTAGGTGGCAGAGAGCTTAACCAGCAGAGCAATTAAGTCGTACAAATCCAAAAAAGTCAGTTGTCCCAAGAAATCGATACAAACCAGCTTAGCTTAAGGGTCTAGTTTCTCTGCCTTTTTGTAGCAATCATAATAGCCTTGTCTTGAAACGTGCATATTAGGATAAAACAGGAAGGATTTAAATACACACTGGTTGATACACCGTGACATGTCTTTGCTGTTATTAAATAGCCTGGTGATATGTAGACTTTTCAACACCTATCTCAAATTATAGTGGCAAGCAGATGGTTGTCATAGAGCCACGATCAATATATTGGAAGGTGAGTGAGCCTTCTGCTAAATGTATAAATTGGCTAATTATGGGCAATCTGGTTTAATGTAATCAAACTATCAAAAAGTTAAAACATTTCTGATAAAATCATGATGATGGAAATAGTTTCCATTACATTCAAGTGTTCTCCAAAATTGAAAACTTTGAAGGACCACCAGTATAATATGTTTTATTTTGTATCGTTTTAGTTTTTATTTCTGCAATTCCTCTGGGTATGGGAAGGTAAGTTTGCATTGAAAAAGCTCCAAGGAAGAGTTGGCTCCTCTCCCATTTGGCCCAGAAGCCTAATAAAAAGTCCTAACTACTCAACACATCATTTAAATCGCCATATTGGAATAATGGATAGCATTGCATATAATAAGGTATTATAACTATCAGGGGATAAAGCAACATTGTGCAGCACTTACAGTAAATACATGACAGCGGGAAGTGGTCATCAGCACTAATCTAATAATTGCTTGAAGAGGTACTTTGCATCAAAATGCAGTACAATGCAGAGCAATGACAGATTACATAACACATTTACATAAATATAACATTCCTGTTCTGCACACCCACATGCAAACACACATTCAACATGTTAAGTTGCCTCAATCTTTAATTGAAAACATCAACCTCTGTATCAAGATCTTCTCTTAACATTTCTCCAAACTGTTAATCAAACATTTACTTTGGACACAACATTCATCACTTTCTTATCAAATGTAATCTTAGAAATGGACGCTGAAGCATCCAGCAAATGATGTTTTATATTTGTGTTTTTTTACGCAATACTGTAAAATGTATCCTTAAATTACCTCCCCACGTCACTCCTCTCAGTGTATGCATGTGCGTGCTCTCACACTCTGCTGAGCCCACACTGTTTCTCTCACTGCCTCTCCTCCTGTCTCAACCTCTCGTCCCTTTTTCACGCTCCCCCTTCTCTTCTGTCTCTGAGTGGGGCAACTAAGGTAAATATGCCAAACCGCCCTATTTAGGTCACATTAACAACACACTACAGTTCACTTGCAACCAAACCCAGGAAACTTTGACTGCATAACGGCAAAGGGCAGTTCAGGGCACAACATCCTCTATGTTGATTCATCACCGGATGTAGAGGGCTAACTGCACCACAAATGGGTTCATGCTTGAGGCAAAATTATCTAGTAGATTTTCTTCGCTGCGATCCATCTTCATGACTCCAAGAAGCTTTCATAAAATCAAGGGAATCATGTTGCCTCTGAGTACTCTTACAAAAATAAGGGCACTTGGGTCAAAAGAGGTAAAAGTGACCTGGCTCTTTAAGAAGTGGCAGCGGGAATTACTGACACTGTGCACAAGGACAGACAGACAGAGCAGCTGCTGTCACGTTTAATGGCATCACAGATTGCTCTCAGAAGCACCACCGCTGGCTTTAGGTTCTTGTGTGATTTTAAGAGCTGGACAGAGTAGGCAAGCCTCACTGCTTTGTTGCATTATCCACCATAATAGGTGTCATACAGTACATTGTGAGGGGTAGGATGCTATTTTATACATCTTTGAAAATATGTCTCATACCTTGATGGCGCTACTACACTCTTGCAAATACGGATTTAAAAAAAAAAACGTCCTTATCTGAAAATCCAAAAGGCATCTTTTGCATTTGGACACTTTCCAGTCAGTTACATCACATTTATATAATGTTTATGTATTTAAGCATGGCTGAGCACAGTTGAAGCTGCAGCTTGAGTTGAACCTCAGCAGCCTTATATTGGTCCCATATAGAAAATAATATTTCCTCTTAGACTTGGCCAGTTTTGCCTTCACTGAGACGAATGCTTCTTCAAAATATTCATATCCATTGTCCGACTGTCACATCTTTTAAACTCATCACCACAGTATATGATGGGATTTGTGATGTGTTGTCCTGCCACTCATTCTTTAACTGTCAAAATATACTTGCTTCCACATTAAGAGGGCAGCAGTGACAAGCTGGCTGTGTGTGTGTGTGTGTGTGTGTGTGTGTGTGTGTGTGTGTGTGTGTGTGTGTGTGTGTGTGTGTGTGTGTGTGCAAAACAAGCTGCACTAATCCGGCATGATCTGTGCCTCCCCCTCATCATCTCATTGGGTGTGAGGTCTTGGGTGTGGTTATTAAGGACACTGATCTTATGGTCCTTCTGCTTGTTCACTGATTATTCCTCAGTGGGCAGCTGCCGAAGGGATCACTCAGCTGACAGGCCTCGTTCAAGTTTAGATACCGTATAGGCAATGTTGCATGCAAACTACAAATATGATCTACTTTAGCAACCTGAAGTGGTTTCCATCCTTCATGAGAGACTTCTTAAATAAACTGTTTTCCCGATAACTTGCAGATGAGACCCAAGATGTGTAAAAGCCCAAAGTTCAGAGAGCAAGGATATTTATTGTTCTCCAAAACAGTCCATGTTTTAAAGTTGACTTTGTTTTTCGTAAGCTAAACAGAACATCTAGAATTAAAAGTGACAGTAAAGTGCATAAAGCAGATTTCAGATGAAGTGAAGACGTGAGGGTCAGTTGAGAGGACAGTGAAAAGTTAGGAAGTTGATGCTGGAGGGAAGCAGACTGACTTGTTCTAGCTCTGAGACTAAAGCAGGATCTGAGTGTCAGGACCTGTTGGAGGTTTAGAAGTACTATTCACAGTTTACACCCATGTCCAGAGGTGCCTGGAGTCCCACCCCCCAGCTACCCTTCCAAAAACCTTTGCCCTCTCCAGTTTAGCTGTCTCTGGGGTTAAGTCCATGTCCTGGAGCTGAAACAACAGGATCACAGCCACTGCACTAATACTCAATAGACACTGACCTACTTTGTTGGATTATACGGGGGGAAAAAACGGATCTGCTGCCCTAATGCCAGCAATGAAAACGATCTAATGGTCCTAACTGCTCTGTTTAATCTGAAAGCATGCTCATGTTATTAATTTCTCATTATGGGAATGCAGTTCTGCTGATGGGATTAAATGCCCTGCTCTGGCTCTCTTTCACTCGATGACCTCCTCCCCGCTGAAACACAAAAGATAAAAACCATCTGGCTGGACACTCCCTCGTGTCCTTTGTTTATTTGTTTATTTATATCTTGTATGTGTTTATTTGTGAGCGTGAGGGGCAGTGACTTACTCATCCATGTTAAGACTTCAAGACAATTTGTAATTATCTAAGACATTGGAGGGGGCCGAGATTATGCTTTGAGTTATAAAATAAATGAATAAAAGTATGACTACAAGAAATATATTTGCTCTGTCTCTATAATCTATAATCATTTTGCACAATATAATGTTTGCTTTCTCTCCATCTGGCAGATACATAAAACATCAACTCACCACATGACATTGTTTGAAGCTTGTATAAATGGCTTTACAAGTTGTTTCTTTCTGCGCAAATTAATGCTCAAATGGACATAGAGAGCCCCTTGGCTGCTTGTACATCCAATTTGAACAATCAAAATCTATTTTTCTGGTCCATTACATCACCACCAGGGGGCACTTGATTCCTCAAGCATGCAGTGTTTTGTTTGACAAATTGCCATAGAGGTAACACATGCATTCAGCAAGGGAATTAGGGAATAGGAATGGGTTTACAACAACCAGTCAACCACCCACTGAAACACCCCTGATTGTCTATGTGTATAATATGCTAAATCATGACAGCCAGCAGCTGCAGGGGAAGCCATGTTTAGACAATATTACCCCCGGTCCATAACTCAGCATTAACAAGTTATTTGCCAGGCAAGTAGGAGGGAGTAAAGTGTAATTAAATATGGTTCTGGTGTTGTACAAGAAGAGAAAAAAAAAAAATGGCTTCGTAAAATAAACAATATTTTATCTACAGATACATTATTGGTAGTAAACCTTGGTAAAACAACAATAAAGTCCTACCTAGGATGTAAATTCATGCTTGTAAGTGCACTGGCCTTGTAATGACAGTTTAATCCAAGGTTTTGCCAACATATAAGATCAAATGTTTATGCTTTTGAACAACAAACTACAGTATACTGAATGTACGACTGGTCTACATTTACCTTTACATTTACTACACAACAGAAACATCTTTCATCCGCGTATGCAGAGAAGCTTGTAGTCTTTGCATTTTCGCCAATCTATCACAGCACATTTGGATATGAGGCAAACAATTCAAATGGCTGAATAAGCATAAAATATGTCCAAACCTGAGGCTTTCAGTATACCTAATAACACAAGCATGACATGTGATACATCATATCACCCATTACCGGTTAACCATATACAACTGGATGAAAATATGCAGGCTGTTGACAGATCACAAAAGGTATTTGCATTACCCTGTGGTATTTTCTGCTCAGTCCCCATGGCAGGAGATGTTTTGAGGCTGGGGGTATTAAGGGAATACTCCTTTACTGCTCAGTATCTTAACTAGAGCGCCGTATTGATCAAAAGAAAAGTTGTCTATGTGGAAGTCCATTATAATTCTTAAACATGTATTAATTGTGACAGATTACTCTCTGAAGCGAGAAAATATACAAATTTCTCAATTTGTTGTAACAAATTGAACTGTGATACTTTTAAAAGCGCTGCTGTAGCAAATATTTAAAGCTTGTACCTTTAAGTTCAAAGAGTAAACCCTGGGGGGCGAAGGCTATAAATTATTTGCAAGGGAAAAGGCATGATGCATCTTTTAACATGTGCAGTCATTTCAGAGTGCAAAACCTACAAATGTCATGTCCTCTTAAGATCAAAAGTAATTGGTCAGGCTGCACAACAAGGCAAAGGGGTAACGAGGCAGTTTGCCACTGTAACAGACTCAAATTACATACTGTCGGTGAGCTAATAGACCCCATCGCACAAGGACAGACCACAGTTTCATTTTGTCTTACCAAATTAAGCCAAAAGAGCTGCACCCTTTATTAACCCATAAGTAACACCGTTCCTCGTAAAAGCTACTATGGCTTGGTCTCCATTATAAAATGTATCTTAATTTAAATAAGCATAACAGTTAGGCACAATTTTACATCTCGTAAAAAATGCCATCAGACTACTAATTAATTAAAACTGTACTTTATTAAGGGGATGTATTAACATGACATGGGGCAATTCTGTGATCCAAAGAGACAAGTCGCTGAAGTCGAGTGTTCTAGGTAAGCCGAGGAGTGACATTGAAGTGTAAAGGCCATTAAGAGGGCAAAGAGGGGGATGGTACGCATTAGGGTTGGCTGACGGAGCAGTGACCAGAGCCCATGGTGCTGCGAGGAAGAGGAGGAGGAGGAGGAGGAGGAGGAGGAGGAGGAGGAGGGTGACAACAAGGGAAGCAGGTGATGTGCTCCAAGTGGCCCTCCAACACTCTGCAGCCTGCAGCATGCTCCTCTTAACCCGCAAGATATCAGATGTCACATCTAATAAATATGGCAGATTAGAATCAGGTCTATATTCACTTCCACACTGGGGTTTTTTTAGCAGAAAAATGTATATTATAACACTATTTATACATTGAATGGAGTAGAATTTCTTAAGATGTACAATTAGGGATATAATAAATAATAATATAGCTTGTCCATTATTATTTTTAGAAATGTATTAAATAATTACAACACAACACGATTTCACTGTCAGGCATAGATATTGGATTATTATTATCATTATTTTAAAGGTCACTTAATTCCTGGATTATGCAACCATATATAATAAACAAAAATAATTTGCCACAGAACAAGAGACTAGCAATTTAATTTGAAGCCATATTGTTAATTATCTTCCTTGCAAAACAAACACTGAATTGCTGCATTGTTGTGTAAAAGAAGTCCGTAAACTCATCTGATGTGATGGAACTACATGTTTACATTGCAAACAATAGAGCTGCTGTTTGAAGGTGACGTTGATGCTGCTTCATATGTAAGAATGTGACTGTCACCCTCCCGTCAGCTGGTAAGTGGGTCACAGGACTGTACGTGACCCAGACAAGGGTCTTGCCCCTCAGGGTCATGGGCCAGTCAGGCATGAGGTGCCAACTGAGCGCCTCTGATTTGACTCCCAGTTAGGTGGCCTGGGCCGAAGCCCTGAGTTCAGCCCCTGGCCCGCTCTACTGACACAAGCACAGCCTGTATGAACCCCGGGGTCCGCAGTCACAGTCACATGTCTTCTGCAGGACACTGCTGCAGTGTGCTCAGACTGACACCACTAACCCTCACTTTCTCTGCTTCTCTCTCTGGCTTTCTTACATTAGATCTATAAGTCTCTCTTAATGCTTAACCACTTCAACTAAATGCAAAATAATAATTTGAGTTCACAATAATATTCCATAGGTTCACTTTTCTAAAAGATAGTAAAGCAAAATAAGGAGAAAGTATGGATCTATATTCACTAAAACTAGATCTAGTTTTCCTGGTCTTGGCTGACAGATTATAACTCAGCAGAAAGCCGAGAACACTCTTCCCAAACCATGTAAGAGGCCTGCTGTTAGGCACTGAGGACAACCATTTCTACCATTTTGAGGACTTTTATGTGGCCCCAAAAAATGGTCTTTTAGCCAAGAAAAGTCAAAAAAGCAATTCTGTCCTACCTGCCCAGGGTCTGCTGATTGAAATCACAGTATTACAAATAGGGCAGACATCAGTCTGTCGCTGGACCCCCTGCCGTGAAAGAAAAGCTTTTTCCAGGGCTGGTTGATGGACATGATTTATAAAGCTGTTTCAAGAAAACAAAAACTGGGCCAAAATGGACAAGAGGATATAAATGACATCTAGAATACAGTAGGGAGGCCTTAAAACCATTATGTACAGAAGAAAACCTCAGACTTTTAGCTATATCCATGTGAATGTCTTTGTAGGAACAACAACAACATCGCAGATTCATCTCCTTAATGAAGCTATCAAACAGCAAATACAATTAGAGTCACAGGCTATACACATCCAAATGCTGCATGGTCAGAAAGTTTGAGCGGGGGGATATTAAAATGCAATTCTAATTAATTCAACTGGCCTCTGTAACCCTAAGACAATTCGTACTCCAGACTGTAACATCTTTATTGATCCTGGGAATGCTTCAGTGGACTCCCTGAGCTTATCTCGCCATTAAAAGCATCTCTGGTGAAGAACCACGATTTAATTAGATGACAATCACTGTTAACAATGCGCGGCTAGCATCAGAACATTTGCACATTACTGCTGGCAGTGATAAATTCCAGTATCTCAGCAGGGACGACTCGCAGCCTTCACTTAACCCGCTGTTAACAAGATAGTGTCGCTTTATAACTTCATAATAAAAGGAGGACAAAGGGGGACATTAAAAATATCAACAACCATGACAACATATTTTGGCACATGCGTACACACACAGGATGTTATTGCTCTGCTGTAAAACTTTAAAAGACAAATATATTGAGGTTAACTGCACCAGAGTTAATACTACAGTACATCCCTTTCACACAATCAGCCATGCAGTGTGGCAATATGAGCAATGAAGGAAAACAACCACTGGAGGGCAGCGTGCAATTTAAACAATAGGAAATGATATACATAACACACAATGATATGATATAATGAAGAGGAGTGGGTGAGTTTATGTTGGTGGTATTTTCAAGTGGAAAGAAATGCATTCTAGCCACTCATTTACATATTAATGATGCACTTTGGTAAGACGCCAAACTACACTACAACAATTGATGTAATTTAGAAAACACAGAGGAATAAGACACTATCACACCAATGTTCTCAAGAGTATGATTTGTGCCCCTTCACAATCAAGAAATAAATGAATATTTGACCCAGAAATGTAAATCTTAATAGAGGGTCATCAGGACAACAATGGGAAGACACAGTATTTTTGGCAAGGAGCATAGGTGGAGGCCAGGGGCTAATAGCAATGAGGGATTTGTCAGTCATTCCTGTATTTAATAATCCCAAGCTCTCCATTTTCTGCTGTTTGTTTATATTAACCTCTGGTTGAACCCTCTTTAGTGGCAGCCTCTTTTGCCAGAAAGTTCAGTGAACATTCAGCACGGAAGCGGAGAGCATGTCATCTCGAATCTATTAGCCCACAGGGGAGATTGCAGCCTCTCTTTCTATCCCTCTCTCTCCCTCTCTCTCACTCTCTCTCACACACTAGGTGAGCTTCTAACCCACACATTTTCCATGCTGATGGTGCATGTAACTGAGATTATTGCACACAGTGATCTCATTCTGACCTCATCTTCTCACTCATGCCTAATAATCTCATCATTCCAGGCACTATATCACTCTACCCCACAGCTCCACCAAACTGAGAGACTGCAGCTAAAGAAACACGGCAGAGCACACTTTACTTTATCATTTCATAACTTAGTATTTTTGTTTTTGTTAGTATGAAAAAAGGATGTGAAATGCTGTACATGCATTCTAAACTGCTTATCCGTTGTTCTAGAGATATCCACTTTAAGGAAGCAAAACTAAAAAAGTAATGCTAAAATGATACATATACAAAACTGTTCAATCAGTAAACATGTAAGTATTTTAAAGTATAAACAGTGAAAAGGCATATTATGTTTTGATAATAGGTCTGACACATTAAAGTGTCATTATTTTAGTGTTAAGGATTGTTGAGGTGAAGCTAATTACAGCTTTTTAAATACTTTGGGATGTTTTCATCCATAGCCATTTTTGGTTGTTTTTATATTTTATTTTTATTTAACCAGATAAAAGCATTGAGATACAATCTCATTTTCAATGCTAACCTGGCCAAGAAGGCAGCAACGTTACACATAACACACAAAACAAACATATAAAACACAGAGAACATAACTAAGAAAACAAAAGACAAAAAAGCAGTCACTACATTGTGCACATTAGGACAGTAAGAAAGGTACTACTTATTACTGCAAGAGCAGCTGGTTGTAAGGACTTCAGACAACTTCAATTTAAAACATGCTAGTCTGCACAGCAGGAGCCTGGAACCGTATCGAGGCACTGGATCTGAGGTTGTAAGAGTCACAAACTGGGGCATATCTGGCACATATGTACAGTGGAAGCTTACATAAAATGGCTTTATACATTAATAAAAACCAAGGCTGCATCCTACGCATAGTAAGTGAGGACCGTCCAGTTAGGCTATACAGTTTGCAATGAAGAGTCCTATAGGGTGCATTTGATATATAACGCAGTGCAGCATGGTAGAGTGGATCAAGTTTGGCCAAAACAGTGGGACAGGCAAATCTATAAAATGGTATCACCTTAGTCCAGCTGGGACAGGAATAAGCCAGAAACCAACCTTTTACGGGATGAAATTGAAAAACAACATTTAAGTCTGAAAAGGAAGCCAAGAGTGAATTTCAATTTCTTTGTTAGAACTTCAATGTGATGTTTAAAGATCAGATTACTGTCCAACCAAAAGCCCAGATATTTGTGGGAATCGACAAACTCAACAGAGAAGCCATCAAGGGTATCAATGGAGAGGCAAGAGGACACTGACTTGGGAGCAAAAAGCATTGCTTTGGTTTTCTTACTGTTCAATAGCAGTTTATTAAACCTCATTTTTAACCTCATCACTTTTTTAACTGCTAAGTAACAACATCTGTCAGAAATAATGTTGTGTAGTAAAAAGCATAGTAAAAAGCCATCAAAGAAAATCTATTTAAATATTTTCTTTGCTCATATGAAACTTCCTAAATAGGGTGCTCATCATAGACTGATAAAATGTTGACATCCTGAAAGCAGCTTTCCTTTAACACTACGGTAAATGTAGTGTTACTTCCCACCCCAGCTGCCAACATGTCTCCTCTCCCCATGGGCCAATCAAAGGTCATCATGTAACAGAACACAGCTGCACATTTGATCCTTGGAAAACATATAGAACAACCTTGGACTGTTACAACCACACACCAGACTCTCTGAAGCCAACACATGAACATGCTCTACAACTATTGTTTTAAAATGTTGGCATCTTATTCAACGCCAACTTGTACATTATCCACATGAACAAATGCTACTAAATGCTTTTTTCAGGGACATTTGTAATCAGTTAATGCACGGGATATTTCAAAGGGAACTCAGAGTACTAAACCTCAGATTTGAAAATATTTTGTTGATGAAAATTAAATAAAGTGTCTTCCTTGTACTCGCATCATACTGTATAACTCTTGATGTATGCCGATTGAAGACAGCTTTGTGTAGCCTTTTTTGTTCTATTACCAGCTGAGTATTTTCTTCGAATTAGTGGTCGTTGGTTCAATATCCGAGAACGTATGACTGATGCAGAAATGTGTTCACAACTACTGTGGTTTCATAATATAACGGTAAAATAAATGTCAGTTTAGACAATTTATTTTCATATTAAAAGCATAAGCTACTTTACCTATTCTCAAAATCCGAAACAAAAAGTTATCTAAAAGCTTTTATTGGTTGTTATGTCAAAATGCTTTGGAGGTCCAAAATTACACAAATTAAATTATCCCGGCAGATAAAAAATAGAATTACAATTAAAACTTGTTTTTGGCTCATAACAGTAATGGTACGTCCACACGGTTCCGTTGTGTGCTTCAACGGAGACGCTTCCCATTCACTTTGAATGGGGTGACGTCAAGCTTTGCCCAACTGCATTGTGGTTCCGTCACCTCGCTTTGCCTCCGTTGCTCACGCTGACAGTTGAGAAAAGTTCAACTTTTCAAGCGTCGACGGAAGCGCCAGCCAATCAAATCATATGCCAGTACAAGCGCTAGCCTAATCAAACCATGTGCTTGTGTGTCCGGGATAGGAGATTCATGTGATTGGTTGTTGGTCGCGTGCCAGACATGCCCACCGGCAAGCTTCAACGCAACGGAACCGTGTGGACGTACCGTAAGGCAAGAATGGAATACTTAAAAAAAAAACACATTTCAATTTAAAAGGCATACAAGTTTTGATTATATTAACTTTTTTTTACTTTTTTATTTTCTGCTTACTGCATTGTCAGTGTTAATAATGATACTGGGCTACATAAGATGTAATGGGAAAGTAAGCTCATCATGTTCAAGATTTATATAGATGAGTAGACTCATACAGAATGTAAAATGTGATATCACGTTGAATAAAAAAATAATTGTTCCTGCACTGCCTTTATACGGCCACCTGTGTGACATGTCTCAGCTCTCCTATCTATCAATTCATGGTCGATGTGAAGCACCGTGACATCTTTGTATTACTGCTCAGGTTGTTAAAACCTGAGTTTTGTTGTACTCCGCATTGAAACATAGAAATATCAAACTTATGTAATGCAATCACTATTATTTGCAGGTCTATGTTAGACACAATATATTAAAAAGACATGCCACTATTGGCACACTTTAGTCAAATGGAGCTCATCAGAGTGTGACAGTCTTGTTTCTGGGCCACTGCACATTTGATTTTCCTCCTTTATTACTTCTACAGATGACAGATTCATATCTCCTTCTTATGTCACTATGTTGATAACACGAGGCGATGTGACATGAGAGTAGCTGCAGGTAATACAAAACTCTGACTGGAAATTCAGTCAATGCACCTCAAAGAATAAGTTTACACTGTTATTCTTTGCCACTCACACAGAATACAAAGATAGTTTTGTTGTTAAGGATTATAATACTGAAACCATTTTTTATAGACATCAGCTGTAAATATTTGTGTCTAAATGGTTGGTGGATACTAGTTGAATTAAGATCAATCATTTCTGTTAGTTATAAAAAAAAACACAGTTTCATAGTTAGACCAAACCGGTGCAGAATGACATTTTTAAGAGGAACTCGTTTTACAACTAACTGACTCCCTTTTCCCACCCTTTGTGTGTCCATTGTGAGTCAGATGTTATACGAGTGCTAAATCCTGAGAGTCAAGACCTGAGTGAACCCAACTGGTACTAAAGAATCTGACACCCTAACCTGACCAAACGTGCACTTTCTTTTCTAGCCAAGCGTTAAAACAACTAGAAAAGTCAGAGAGCGACATGAAGATATGTTTTACATTTTAAAATAACACCAAAACCTGACCCAAGCCTGAAACTTGATGAGACCCCACAAGAGGTTTAAAAGTTAGAGACTGGAAAATTATAATTTTTACAAATAAAAAATATTTTTACTAAGAAATATTAACACCTGATATTACAAGAAATTGGAATTGTTTTAAATATTCCTAATAATGTATAGGATGGCACATTCAATGGAAACCAACTTTGATCCAATGTCATTTAAATGTAAACAGTTGCACAAAGTCGTTGGTAGATGTTTTTTTTTTTGCATTGAACATAGTTATGTTCTCAAAATACAAAAAGCTTCTTATAAGAAAAACAATGAATACAAAAAGTGTACTTTCTTACTGTACGTGGGTATGCTTTGCTAAACTACAACTTGATTATGATCTCTTGGTTCTCACACCCTTTTCCTGCACCAACAACACTGAACTCTCAACTTTTCCCACACTCCCACATCCATTACATAATAAACAGAAACTTCTTATTTTATTCATACAAATTCAGCAAGATTATTCCTGTAAACCTCCTCTTGGGATAGGGGGTGAAACTCATTAAGCATGAGTATATCCTTATGGGAGAAGTGGATTTCATCCTCATTAAATACATTTCAGTGTCCCCATTTATCTTGCTGGCCCACTTTCCTCATAAAACATGCTGCTTAACCTGGACCAGCGTCTGAACACCAGATAACCGCCAGCAAATACCCATGGCATCACTGCGCTTGATCATATTTAAACAGCCGATTCTTTTTCTTAATTTCCAGAGGCGTGTTCAGATTAGTATCCGACCATTTGCTCAGACAGTCACACTCTGGGACACTAGAGAGTTAATACAGCACCTTCTATAAGAACAGCATTAAGATTCATGAGGGTGGAGCAGGTTACAGTAGTTTAACATACACTTAGTTAACATATACCCTTCCAGGCTAAAGAAGTAATTAGAAGAACTTCCTTTGCACGTCTGCAGGTAAAAAGGTATGTTTGATTTCCAACGGTGCTGCTCTGAGAAATAGGTTACACAAAGGGCAGAATGATGTTGGAGTATAATCCTTCCTATTCAACAACTAGGGGGGGGACTTTAAAACAAGCAGACAGATGGAGTCACATCCCTACCGATTGCTTAAAGAGTGATTATGGCTGACACGTTTGCAAACAACAGGCCCTTGCTAATCTTGAAGAATCAGGGCGACGGTAACATTGGAAGTCATATCTTCAACTCAAATGTTTTTGTTTAGCATGAAAGCTTTGTTTGATCAAATCAACACTATTGCCAAGACTTTAAATAAAAAGTAGACCGTTTTTAGGTATATGTACTTTACTTTATATTCACACTTGCTGAATTTAACAATTGTGTCCATAGATTATTTCCATTTAAGCTGAAGGAAAGGATAGTCCATAAATCTAATCACGATGTTTCTACTAAATTGTTGGGATTAAACAGAGACGACATATGTTCTATTACAGAGCCAAAAGTACATTCAATTTGACATGACAGCATTCCCCAAAAGCATACTGTAGGAGCTATAAAAAGACAATCCAAGTACAAAATAAAAATAATAATATTTGATCAAATGTGTAAGCTTCCTCACAGATGTGTGAAACCCAAAAGGTGAGGTTACATGTTTTGAAGGCATCATGTCCCGTGTACATACATGAGGGGCTAAGTGAAGGTAAAGGTTTGGTTGCCTCCATATTGCTCCCCGTCGTCAGCCATAAGCAGCTACAATGTGTCTTGAAAGTCAACTTATAAAAGTTTTATGGAACTCAGAGAGCTTAAGTGATCTTCCCAAGCTCTGCAGTAGCCTGCAGCGTGCAGGATGTCTGCTTATATTAATTTCATGGAGTTTAAGAGGTCACCAAACTCATTTGGAGATTCTTACTCATTTATGAACTCTGCAACCCTTCTGTTCTGTAGTGCTCTAAGCTACTGGTCTTGAGATGCTTAAAATTTACATGGAATGTTATATGGCTAGGTGGCAAAAAATATAGTGCATTTGGAGTTGAAAGCACATAGGGTTGTATGAAATGCACTTTCAAATGACATTTACCTGCGTTTTAATGAAAAGTAAGGTGAGCAAGCTGGTGTTTTATCTCTGTTGTGTTGGGAGCAGGGCTGGAGCAGGGGGGGCTGGGTTAGGGATAGGGGCTTTGCAGGAAATTGGTTTATCCAATATACAGAAGATTTCCAATAAGACAATGGACTTCTCAGAAAGCAGCTTAGCTGAGGAGCAGCGAAACCCTGAGGGTGAAACTGAGTAAATGAGCTCACTAGCAGGTCTTAACTCTCACACCGACAATGAAACAGAAAATATGGAGCATTCCTTTCAATTAAAAATGAAGTTAAGACACTAAAGCAGGACTATAAAGGGGAAGTAGTTAAGGCTCAGCTTAAAGGTTAATCTGATGGAGCTCTCTCACACTGACCTCCCCTCAGAGCAGCCTGACTCACATATTGGGGAAAGCTTCACTGTCCACAGTCGCCCTTTGACAGAGCCAGTTTGTGGCAGTCTTACATCCGCAGCAGATCTCCCAGAGAGAGTGTTTAAAACCAATGAGGCCTCACATCTGGGCTGGGACTGAGCTTGGTCAGGGGGTAGAGGGTGATTAATTGATGGTCACATATCGCTGACTGCTGCCCACACTGCTTTGATGAAGAGGGATTAGGTTGTGCACCACAGGCTCAGCTGATAATAGGAGAACAGAAAGGAAATGCTCATGTCACGCTCCATGGCAAGGATTTCAATCAAAGAACCACTTCATTCAGAGAGCAAAGACTTTTTAAAACAAGTCAAATCCTTAGCTTCCTGGAGCCCATCTTTAGAGTAGCTTTCTTTGGAAAGTAACTATGTCACAATTAAAAGTAAAAAAAAAAAAGGCTTCTTTGTAATTGGCTGCATTATTGTGAGGAACCATATCTTGAGAAGAAAAAAAGAAAACACTGAAAGCAAAAGTGCTTATTTCTTTGAAATACCCCTTAAAAATCATGCAAATATTACGCTCGCTCCAATGTTGTTCTCTGCAGAGGTAGCCTTATTTATACGGTAATAGAGTGGTGCAGTGACTCACTGCACCACTCTATTACCGTATAAATAAGGCTACCTCTGCAGAGAACAACATTGGAGCGAGCGTAATATTTGCATGATTTTTAAGGGGTATTTCAANCTGAAAATGTCTATGCAAACGTTATTATTAATAATAATAATAATAATAAAAAAAAAATGTATCAATTTTTTTTTATATATATATTTTTTAAATTTTCCATTTTTATTTTGTAATCATCTCGCGACCGCTTTAGCTCACCTGAGCCCCTCAGTCTGACAGGAGAGGACTTTCCTCCAGCTTGTTGTGGAAACAGCTCCTTATGTCCGTTAGTGCAGCTAGCTAACCAGATGCTAACATCACGGTCCCCGCTAGCACCGGTCCCTCTCTCTCCCTCACTCCGTCTCTCCCTCCTCCCTCTCTCCCTCTCTATCACACTAAATGCGCTATTGCCACACACACACAGAGCCGAGCTTGAATGACACAAGCACACGTGTATTTCCATGCAACTCTCTGATTGGTCTGGTGTGTTGCCTCTGTTGCGTTCACTGAACACGGGAAATTACAGTCCTGTCGTCGTCTCTTGTGTCATGATGAGGTTCACGTAAAGCACGGTTAATGTATTATATTATTGAGGTGTCTCAAATATACGTCAATCAAGTGGCACCTGCTAACGGGGTGGTGGATGATGTGTTTACATCTAAAAACGTATTTTTCAAACATTATTATTTTAATTTTATTTTTCTTTCTTTTGTTACTTTTTTTTTAACGGTCCGCGATCTACCCGCACCACACTCGCGATCGACTGGTTGGCGACCACTGATCTAGGATGACACCAAAAGACGTCGGATTTCGCTCTTGAGGAAGTGTTATTGAAAATGCTGTATTCTCCGCCAGAGAGAGCTTCACCTCAGCCATTTCGAATGTGGCGCGCTCAGCAGCAGTTTGATGCGCTGCAGAGGTTATGATTATGCGCAGTCCCGCGGGGGAGAGGTCTGAGGATTTCAACATTAAACTAAATTATTATTATTTTAATATATTTATTATGCAACACCCGCGACCCGACCCGCATTATCTTTGTTTTACCCAGAACCGAACCCGGAAAAAAACGTTTGAAAAAATACCACCCGCAAATCACTCTTTTTGCGGGTACCCGACCCGATGCAGGACTCTGCCTGAGACACAGTGTCATGAAAAGAAAAGAAAAAAAGACCCGCCGAAGGGGTCTTTGGGGCTTAGCAGGTTTTAACAAACCTGCTAAAAAGTCATTACTTTAGTTTAATAAACGTAATCTTACAAATATATTTAAAAAGATGCCTCTGGGTTTAGTGAACACTGGGGAAGGTCCTGAATGGATCTACGACTGAATGTTATATATTCGTAATTGTTCAATGGTTCATGAGGATATTGCACCCAGAACGATTTTAAATTGACCAATAGGCATTTTTCCAACTCAGTTTAAGAACTCTTAACCTCAGCGGTAAATGATTAAAGTCGTTTGTTCAGTCGTAGTTAATCAATTTAAAGAAGGGACCTTGGGATCTGGGAATTTGCAATGGACATTTTTCAACTGATTTTATAGACTATACAATCCACAAATATATTATTCTCTATTTTAGATAAGAAACAATTATTCAACAAATATCGAGTCTGTGTTTTCATGATAAGTATGTCATTCAAGCAACAAAATAAATAGGTTTACTGTTTTTCTGTGAGGAGAATAGTCAAGAGAAAATATGCTGGTTTAAAAAAAGCAAGCAACCTTACTAATGGCAAGTTAATGAGGATGTGTTTCATGTAACTTTGGTTACAATTTTAGGAAATGAAGGCCTTCAGCCACGGGCCTGAGCAATTTGCTGGTATGTGCTGTTCAACTGTAGTGTGGTATAGTAATTTGGATCCCAAACCCTAAGGGTGGCCCCTCACATGAGACAGAGCTCTGGCAGTCGGGGTCTTGATGCAGGCCATGAGCGTACAGTGACACATAACCTTGCCCTGTCACCACCCTCACTAAAGTGTCGGCCAACATTACTGTGATTGACGTTGAGCCGACACTCCAGCCCTATGAGATCTGAGGCTCTGTATAACCTCGCCCTAGCTGCGTACCAGGGCTAGGGCATTTGGGGCACGACACTGGAACTGTGTATGCACCCTGTTCCTCTCTTAAACAAGGGCACACGCCTCTCTAACCTTATTTCAAAGTGTTATCTGAGCTCAGATCTGAATGTTTTTGTAAGGACTCCATTACAGGAAAACGACTAAACAAAAATGGTGCTTTGACAGAAGAGTAACATGTTAACATAGTGCCGCCATACTTGAAAGGGGGGTATATATAAATATTCAGTGACAGAAAGGAAATAACAAATACTCTCTCCTTGAGCTATATCATCCTGTAAATTACAAAAACATGGCAAGTCAACAACTAGAGCACAGAAATACAATTTTGGTTTTAGTGAATTAATTGATCCGGGTTTAGTTTAGCAAAGCTAGAATGGAAGTTTATCTGGGGGCATAACAATTCATAAACTTTAGTTGTGTAATACTTTATTCATTCCTCTCATGATTGTTCCTTTACTTCATCTCCAATGCATGTACCCCCAAGGAAACATTGAGTTGAAAGCGTCATGTTATGATCTATTTATGTTAGAGAGGGGTCTCTCGTAATGCTTGGTATCCTCAGTGCGGGTTCAAACTGCAGTCACAACCACCACTTGCTTTGCCATGAGGTTTTATAGAATGTGAGCTTCTTGTGACCGTGGGTTTTTAATAATGTACGCAAGTTGTGTTCGGCTTCGCAACGTGGCCTTGCCTTGCTTGAAACACTACATGACCTCAACTTTCCTGCCATTAAGTCCCCACAGACGATGGGGAAAATGAGATGCATTGAAATATTGATTATTTTATGAAAGACTTTATGCAGTAGTGTGGATACACCCTGTAAAACATCATGGATCTGATTAAGACTCTAGAGAGTAAGGCATGGTACGGAAACACAAAACAGAAAATACTAAAATGTTTGCCCTTTGCCTGCTGAAGACCTGAGTGTTTCAAAACATAACGTGTTTGTTATATTGACACTGAAATCGAGTGTGTACATACTCCACCTTTTCCACAAAAAGAGAAAATGCATGTTGAATGGTCAAAAAGGTATGAACTGAAATAAACTGCTCTGCAGCGAAATTACAATGTTTTATTATTATATAATAATATTATTATTATTTGTATTATTACTATTAAACTGTACCTCTTACAAAACCACTGGAATAAAAAGGAAAAAGCATAATGCTGATACTATCGAAATAATTTTATTTTGTCAAGTTAGGGCAGTTGTTTCAAAGAATGTCCGCCACAGTTGGGGCTGAGCGGTGTTGTTGTAGGAAAAAGGATCGTTAGTGACAAAACTATAACGGGTAAAACTGAAGCGTGCTAAAGTTTATGCGATTGGCAGTCAAACACTGATCTTTCCAAGTAACTCTGTTTCTCTGCTCCTGTCTATAGTGACTTGCTTTTCTCCTACAGGCTTACCATCAAATACACTTTGTACCAAACCTTGACACAAAAGGCAAAACTGTTCCATAAATGATGCTAATGGGAGACGATGGTCATTACTATTTCAACAAGGGGACGAGTGCTAACAGTACATTGGTGTCCAGAAAGGCAGTAACTGAACCGGTCATATTGAATTGTCTTTGACTTGCATCACATTTTTTTATATACCGTAATTTTCGGACTATAAGCCGCGCCTTTTTTCCCATTTTTCGACCCTGCGGCTTATATAACGGTGCGGCTAATCTATGGATTTTTACAGCTAACGGCCACTAGGGGACTTCCTAAATCTATGGATTTTACAGGTTACAGTCCACCACCTTTAACTCTATGGGCTCTATGGCCGGTCCGCGCCCCCCACCTTTAAGCGGCGGGCTCCAGCAGGAAAAGCTGGAGGCCGGAAAAGAATGAGACAGGTAGCGCGCAAAAGTAAAAGTGGAACCGAGAGTGGTACGAGAGACAGAACGAGAGCAAGAAAGACAGACATTACGAGAGCGAGACAGTTGTCCCCGTACCACTGGTTGAAAACCACTGCTGTAGATCACTGCCGGTTGTATCCTCTTCGTTAGCACTAATGTTCTGTTTACATTAGACGATAACGTTGTAATTTTAACCTAACCCAATTCATTCCTTGCATCCTTATGCTACGTTCACACCGGACGCGATGCGACGTTTGGGGGCGGCGCGATTACATGTAAAGTCAATGCAGAGACGCGGACAGATGCGAATTCGCTCCGACGGCGAGCATGAAGCGGTGGACGCGGCGCGAATCACGCGATTGAGGCAATTGAACGGTGCCGCGTCAAACGCAAGAGTTCAATTTTTTCAACTCGAGCGTCAAATTCACGT
Organism: Notothenia coriiceps; assembly: GCF_000735185.1. Lineage (NCBI taxonomy): Eukaryota > Metazoa > Chordata > Actinopteri > Perciformes > Nototheniidae > Notothenia > Notothenia coriiceps. The sequence continues at coordinate 887,279 of NW_011359313.1, forward strand.
GATGCGTTCTCGCGGAAGCCAATCAACGGTGAGGATCTCAGCCTACCGTCACTGACGTTCAACCAGAAAACATCAGCCGTTAGCTGTTAGCAGTTAGCACACAGAGATCACAGCTCCTCATATCTGTTCAGAAACTGGACAAAAGTTAAACAAGTACAAACCACAGACTGTCTGTGTCATGACGAATACAGTCGCTGGTTTATTTATGTCTGTAGGCCGTTGTTATGAGTGTGGAATGAGCATATACAACGTTAGCTTAGCCTGGTCGACCCAATCTCCATTCAGAAAACAAGCATTTAAAAAGGTTTTTCGCCTGCCGTCTTGTCTGCAGACTTGTCAAGCATTAATTCATGGTTTTTACTAACTGGTATCAGTATGTTGTTACTTCGACATCATTTAGAAACGTGTATTACAATTTAATCACTAAAATATGTTCATTTTGTTGTAGTTGTAGCTCCCGAGCCTGCGCGTCTTGTTTGAATGATGCGAGTAAACCCGGAGTAAACATTGCGTCCGGTGTGAACGTAGCATTAGACTTTTTCTGTGAGTGGATGAAGTCCATCTTGTTAGAATACCGTTTTGTGTGTTGTCTAGGAACCTGAGTTCCTCTTAACCAGTACATTCCTCTTTTCTTTTAGTGATCTCAAAAACGTAACACCATAGAGAATTTTAGATTAACTTAATCTCATTGTATAAGATAAAACCTACAATTCATGACTGTTTATTGACACTAAGCAAGGAGAACATTGTCAAATTGGTTCATACATCCTACAGTACATACTTTAACATAAGCATTCAATGACCTCTGAATGAACCACAGTAAAGGATGGGGGAAGGGCGCTATACAGCAGAAAACATATATGATTATAGGCGCTTAAACCCAGATCCCACAAGTGACTGACCCCAATTCTATCGCTCGAGGTTAAATAAAAGTCCTATTCATCTAGAGAAATAACACTGGACTCAAATACTTAAAGAACCAAAAAACCAAACCAAAAAACAACATTATTTTTAAGAATAGGATCAACAATATTGTGTATACTTATTGGCCTGGTCTCTTATGAAACATACTGGCGCTCATCTTTATTCAAACAATATTTTATGGAGAAATGCTCAGATTTTTTAATTTATTTTCATTTTCCCCCCCAAAAAAACATGGCCACGGATTATGCTTATACCAATAGGCGCTTTCACACCGCAGTACTTTTCCCACAAAGGTTCATGAGAACTTAGTTCATCAGAACTCTTTAGTTCTGATGAACTAAGTACAGATCGCGTTCACACCGGAATAAGTCCCTGGGGGTGGATTAGGCAAATGAAGCCGCTGACGTCATTTGTTCTTCTTCTGCTTTGGGTTTACTGACAGGCCGCAAACAACTTCACGGCGTATACTGCCGCCCAAAATCCCCGGCCGGAAGTCCCCGGAGTTGGGGACTGGCTTCAGTAGAAACTGCTGGGACTCCCAGCAGCTTCTACTGAAGCCTTCCGAGTAAATCGCCAGAACGCCGACACCTCCTCATCTCCACCGCTCCCATGTTTTATTTTGTGTTGCCATAAGTTAGTCTCTCTGCGTTTCTGCGCTGGGCTAATGCTAATAATGCTAATGCGAGGATAATAAAATGGTGGCTTCACAACACTTTTTTTGAGTTTTACGGGGCGTGGTTTGCAATCCGCCCAGCCAATCAGAAATATAGCTATTTTCTCACAAGAGAGCCGCATGAGAGTCCCTGCTCTCTAGCAGGGACGGAAAAGGGGGTAAAAAGGTTCTCATGAACACATTTAAGTTCCGGCTCTTTTTGGTGTGAACGCGACATTTTGGAACTATATCGGAACTAAAGTGGAAAAGTACTCCGGTGTGAACGCGGCTAATGTTCTTTTATTTATTTAGTTATTTTATTGTGTCTCCTCTTTCTTACAGAGGTAAACAAAAACATGATCATGAAATTGTAATTTGCATTCCACCATCTTTAAATGGTTGCAAATGTAATCATACATATGAAATGTGTTGATGTGTAATAATCATACACATTAATGAAACAAGCTGCTTCAACTATCTTATTTGAACTGCTTTGTTAGCCTGCTGTACATCTAACTATTCAAATGCTAAGGATCATCCCTGCCTTGTTCAACTCAGTCTATTTTGTCAATTTGGTGGTCATCCTCAGGGAAAAAGCGCAATTAAGGCCGAAAAGGAAATGGGAAACAATGCTTTTGCTTCAACCGTGTTATCCCTTTGCTACTTTTTCAAGAGGACAATAAAAGAAGACAGGCAAAACTGAGTCAAATCGAAGGTTAATTGGAGCCAAGAAAATGTCAACCAATTTTACCGATCACCCACAAGGGATATGCAGCCCTTGGTGAAAAAGATGCTGGAATATCTGCACAGTATATTAGCTCCCTATCCATAATGGCCTCCTGAAGAGAGTGATGATGACGACATCTTCTCTTTTCCCCCAAAAGCATTTGTGTGCGTACAAAGACAAAGCGAGAGTGCGTGATTATTCAAGTGTGTGTGTGTATACGTATGAATGTGTTATATGCTTCATGTCAAAGTCAGCGTTGTTATTGGAGATGCAAGCTCCCTGGGAACAGACAGGTGTTGGCACCAGATCTCTGACACGTCCGTGGTCATGACATATCCATCCCCTCCGGTTAGTTTTTCCAAAGCACATGGTGGTCTGACAACAGCAACGACTGTGTTGACGAATATAAATGGGAATTTGGGACCGATATGCCATGTATTATAAATACGACAAATGTTGTAGTGGAAATAAAATGCACTTTGTGGTGTTTTTCAAGGCCTTAACCTGTTTTCAAAAGCTTTCATCAAAACCGCTTTTGGAAAATCCCAGGTGTGAATTCAGATGCTGAATGCTTTGTGTGCGCGTTTGAATGGTTGCTACAGCATCCTTCACTGAAATTGAAATACCAAGAAAAAGAAAAGGGGAAATGAAATAAAAAATAAGCTGTTTTGAGATTGATCAGAGCAGAATGTCACACCTGGGTAGCAGTTTATAGAGGAAATTGGCCTTGCTTTCTGTTGAAAAATATAATAATTAATTTGTTGAACACTGTGCTTATATTTATAATGCATTTCCCATTAATGTGACCTGGATCACTCTGTAGAGTTCTGCTGTAGTATCTAAAAGATTTCATGAATTTGATATATCTGGCTTCCTGATAACTCTTGTGTCCTGTTTGTGTAAATAATTAGGTTAGATAAGAGTACGTACTGGTCACTTTATCCTCTTCCATGCAGTGTTGTTATCAAATTGATTTGGTCCCACATGTTTATTGCCTTCATATTGAGCAGTGCTGTTGGAGTAAACCATGATTTCCCTAACATTAAATCACGCTGTCACACCCTATAGTCTTTCCTGTGCCTTTGACAAAGGGCAACTTGATCTTCCTTACAGGACTATAGAGACTAATGATAATAAAAAGGATTGCTCTTGGTAAAAGAAAAGGTGCTGTAGTCCACTCTTAATTGGTGAGTTCCCTTGCTAAGTTGATCTAGTCTTGAGGCTGCCAGTTAGTGAACTGGTCAATTAATCTTCCCTCTCTCATAATGAGGCAGGGGATTTCAGATGGCTGCCCCTGCACACAAAGACAGACAATGTGCCCAAAGGATCTTCTGTCCCTGCACCAAGTGACCTGACAATTAAAAAATGTACCTCCCTACTTCCCCTTCCTCACCAGGTGGCAAATTGCTCTGACCCACTCTCATATCAAAAGGACTAACCATGACTTCAAATCAACTCCACAGGCACAAAAAGAGGGGAAAGGGCAGTATCCTCCATGAAATAAGATTGTTGTATTAAGACTTTTGGCCCCATATCATTCCGCCTTCCTCATTTTGAAGTAAATGAAAAGGGACTTGTTGGATCATCCCCGCTGTGTGTCACAAAGGTTTACCCTCTCAGAGGAGTAAAAAGAGTTGTAGCCTGACATTAATTTGATGATGCAGATTTGACAGTGGACTAAGCTGTCTAGTCTAGGGTTAAATGTGTTTGACCTTGCATTGTTGCAGACTTTAAATCGGTTTAGTGAGAAGGAAGATAGGAAATAGTGGGTTACAAACAAAGGCAAAAAAAAAAAAAACAGCATTCAAAAGACCTGACATTTGACCTTTTTCAACATTTTTTTTAATAAATGCTGAAAGAGTAAGCGCATTGAGCTTTATTTATCAATTCCATGATAAAAATGGTCTCTCGTTGTAAAGTGTGCCTGTGAATTTGTGTTCATAATACCATATAAGGGGTTGTGGATGTTTTAGCTCAGTAACTGCAATTCACATATACTGCGTTTTTCTTGTAACATTACCCTCATAATACACTGCAGTGTTTGTTTACAGAACTATCGATGACTTTAAATAGAACTGGGCAATGAAAAAAAACAATTCTCCATAGCACAATGAGTTGCTTGAATATACTGTTGATGGGATACATTTTTAGTCAATAACATCAGTAACAACTTCGTCAATAACATGACTGAGACCAATCTGTCATTTAAAAGTAGAAAATGTGTAAAGCCCATCTACCAACATTTAAAACACAAGACTGGAAATTGCTATCAGTTCCAAATGATGAATAGGTGATATTTTAGAATAGTTGTCGCTTTAGAAAAACTGAATCGAAGTTGTTACTGATGTTTTTGAAGTTGTTTTTTATAACGGTACTCTTTATAAACTCAGCAGGAAAACAGCCAAGTATTTAGAATATTTTCAACAAAGACAATCAGTTCTGCTCTGTTGAATTACAAAGAGATCATATGTTCGAAGGCTTGGTGAGTAACAGAGTCTTGGTTTCAGCTCAGTGGCTAACCATTAAGGTTGCTGATGACATTGTTTAGGTTCACTGTTGAGTGTCAGTTGCTACAATCCTCAGTGATCCATGACTTTATCAGACGCCGCCATGCAGAACAGTGGTACAACCCGAGAATTAGTCCACTCACTGCCTCAACCTGGTTGTTTGACCCCTGACATTTTGACTTCATCCGCTAGAATTCAAACACCACAGAATTTCACATGTTTAGATCTGTCATGTTTTTATAAGAATGAAACCACCACATATTCAACATGGGGTTGGTTTACTTGCAGTTCACATTTAAAACAGGTGTCATATTGAATATTTGAAATAAAAAACAATAAAGAAGCACAGTTGACCTCAACATATAATTTAAGTTAAAGCTGAGTGATGTATTGTGTAGAATAAATACAGCATTATTTGCTGCAGTCGTCACAATAGTAATACAATTATTATTACAAATTATGATTTTGTTATGCAAATATCCTAAAAGAACCATTATTAAGTCAATATGGTTAAAAACAGTTGTCACAGTTTTCCATTTTTGGTCACTGTTTTTCTTTAAGCCAACCGCTTACATTTCTGTTGCCATAGTTTGATGGACATATGGCACAATACCAAGATGCATTTACACTTTCTTTGTAGTGGCTGTATTCAAACCTGACCACATTCGTTGGTTGGGGTTGATAGACACAACCTGATGTGAGTTTGTACAACATTTGTCTCGGTTACAAAGAAAACGTGTTTTATGAGGTCTGCCATTCAAAAAAGCAACTCTATTTAAATGTTGCCTGATACCTTTCAACCTGCTCCCTGTCCTTTATAGGTATAAACCTCAAAATGTATCATTTTTGTCTTGCACTTTTGAATAGTGACATCATGCGAGATATCTGTGAGATGGATGTCAGAATGTGTTTCTTAACCAGCAGGTGGTAGTCATATTACACAAGTGATGTGTATTATTCAAAGGCTTTAAAATGCTTTTAGGAGGGAATATATCCCTTCTTATTTTGCAGCTCTTTTCTGATTAAAGTCTGTTCAGCGATTATGTTTCTGACCATGTCAAACTTAGTTTGATAACTATGTCCACATGTTGCTGTATCTTTGTTCTTGCTTTGTGTTTCTTCAATTTGCCAAATATATAAAAACATGTCTTTTGTGTAAGTAGACATATAGCACCATTAACAATTTAAAAAAAATAATACTTTGAGCAATTTGGGGAAATAAAAATTGTTTATACGGCAAATAAAGGTTTTGCTCTCTGCCATGCAATAGCTTGAAGACAATAGAACATTTAACCTACTCTTTAACAACTCGGTTAATGGGATCCTGCATATCTTACCATTCACATAATAACATATATATTGTTATTTTTTACTGTGCATGTTGTAAAGCTCATAACGTATATTCTGACCAGAGTATGTCTAAACATGAACTTGACCTTACTCATTTTCAATTTATGGTGACTGAATGTTCAAACAGTCAAAGCCCTGTGAGGGATGATTTAATAGTGAGAGCACCCTAAGTATGGGTCAAGATCAGAGTCAAGTTTTTTTGGCTCTGTCTTGTAGAGTAGAGACTCCACCGAGAGTCATTATTTGTGGAGGGTTTCGGGCCCTGGGGGTGACGGAGTGGGCGGGAGGGGCAGAGGGTGCGCTGAAACGGAAAGCACGCCAGTCCCACTCACGGTTGATGCTCAGTGAATCTGAAAGGTCATGTCATGTTTTCTGGCAATTGACTCGATTGGTTTGGATTCTGCAACATAAGGCTGGGACAGTGGTGTGGGTTTTTGTGTGTGTGTTTATTTGTGTGAATGTGTGTTTCTGCGCATTTGCTAGGAAATGTGCCCCTGGGTTATTTTTTTCACTGACCTTATTACCCTCCACAGTGACGAGCTTGCCACATAAATTGCTCCCGCTGACTCTTTAACACACAAACACATGCAAATACTTTGCTTGTTAGTTGTAAACATCCAGAAAACCCCTTTTTCGATATTCATAAAATATAGTGACTACATCACAGATAATGTGAAGCTTCTGTGAAGCCCTCAACTTGGAGAGGATTACCAAGTATATTTAATCCTCTACAAACCAAAACAAGACCTTTTTTATAAATGCTCCCATAACTACTGTATATATATTGTAAATGTAAATGTATGGATATCATTGTGGAATATGTCAGTAAGAAAAGACAAAGTAGTTTGTTTTGTACGTGTGTTGCAGTCTGCACCTGCCGAAATGAACTGAGACAAAGACATTATTAGCACATTTAATTAAGGTTGATCACAATCATCAAACAGACGGCACACAACCAGCGGCTCGCTCTGACATATTATACATTCTGTGCTGCAGTCTTTAAGGATGTATCCACTGATATGGCTTCTGCCTTGCAGCCATTCTGCGCAAGTAATTTACCAGAACAATGTAATCTTAACCTCTCCCCTTTATCCATCTACTGGGAGGCTCAACTCTCCAGCTATGAATACAGAAACACTGTCAGCTTCCGATTGGTTTATATATATATATATATATATATGGTCTGAAATGGAACAGTTGCAGGAATGTAAATATTTGGTCTTATTAGCGTGTCCTAGTTATGGAAAACATGTAATGTAATCACCAAAAAAGGAGTGTGTCCTCTAGGCGATAGCGCACTACATGCAGTTTTACCAGCGATTCTCTTGCCAGGCTTCACTCTGCCATGCCTACGCGCTTGACTCCTGCACTCCAGCAGATCGGTGGCAGAGGTCCAGAGTCACTTAGATCATTTTACCCGGGGCACAAAGGGGGCAGAGAGGAGCCACTGACCCTGCGCTCGTCAGGCAGGGCTTTACGCCTCGCTGACTTCCCTGGTGTGACATTTCTCCTGTATTTGCCCCCTCCCAACGCCTCCCTATGTAACCACCACTGCAGTGCAGAAAAAGGATCATTGTCTGTAGAGATATCAATCAAATGAACAGCATCTGGGGTCAATCTGCTGTCAGTGCTCCCTCTTTGCTGTCCTGGCTCTCATGTAAAGTGACAGTAATGACAGATTGTCAGAAATGTTGCCAAATGCGGCCAGTTAACACTAGATGACACTTTGAATCCGAGTGTGCTTAAACACAGACGTCCTACCTGTCTCCCTCCCACTGCCCATCAGCACACCATAACACTTTTTTGCTGATGATGTGTGTGTGAATTCAAGCCGCCCACCACCCAACCCCCCAAGAACATACACGCCCCCTGCAATGGGTCATACAATGGTCATGACATTATAAAAGGATCAATTGTGCCTTAAAACACTGCCTCTCCTCCATGGGGATATATGGTAGAACAGATGGGGCTTATGCAGAGCAGCTTTAATATCTATTTAAAGTGCCTTAGAGACAATGATCTAATGAGACATTTACATTTTGTTCAGCTGGGCTTAGACAAAAGCTAACTGTCATCTAATATTTCCAGCATAAATCTCCTTAAATGTTGCTGGCACACATGCAAGATATAAACTTAGATTTAGAATGGAATTTAATCAATGTAATTCAAAGTAAAATATCCAAATCCAAATGGAAGGATTTTGTGTCACAGAACGTCCACAAGTTGTTGTATTAAATAAATGCTGATCACTGTTCTATATTGCGGACACAGTGATCTTGCAAAAAAATGCTTATAATAATAATGCAGAGAAAAATGGGAAAAAATTGCAATTCAGTTGTCGATTATGCTCAAGATTCCTCTTAGATAAAAACATGCATAATAAACTCCAGGATTAGTTTTTTCTTCACTTTATATTCTAGAAATCCAAAAATCGCAAAAATAATTTTTTTTATAATTTATTTTACTCATCTTTTATGCACCTCGTTTTGAATCCAGATGAACAGCAGTTAAAAAAGGGAATAAAACGTAAACTAAGAATACCTGTAATTTTAAACCATAAATCTTCCATTTGAATATTAGAACTAGATTTTTAGCATGCTGGGTCATAAAAGTCATGTACGTATGTTTAGGGATGTGTGGTGCATGTGATCATAAAAAAGGCTTGCACTGAAGTTGAAAGTCCCGACACTTTTGCTATGTGCAAGCTGCCGTCAGGGGGTCTGAAGAAGGGCTGGGGAAGGTAAAAGCTAGGACACACTGTGCTGGGATCAACACGTGTCGGCAAAAGCCTGGAGGTTCCACAACAATCTGTTCCAGTTGGTTCACTCTTGTGCTGTGACCTCAATTTCTGACTGTTGTTGGAGCTTCCTTGCACTGTGGTTTGACATGAGAACCGTACAGGCAGCTCCACACCCGCCCAGCCGAGCAGAGGGGGGCAGAGTGGAAGAGCTGCTTGAAAATGAAACAATGAAGCTGAGGAGGTACGTTGAATTACCATCCGCTCATCCTGGGCTGCAACAGCATCTCTAGCTTGGCAATCCTCTGAAATGACACTTTCAATTGGGGTCAATTGGACCCCTGCCTCGGATCTCAGGCTGCTTTCCTGCCTTAGGGTTACCAAGGGCTGGAGATGTAATTAGAGTAACAGGCTTTCCTACTGTAGTTCAAACGCCGCAGCTCAACATTTGAGCAACACTAGGGGTCAGTGGCAGTCCGTGCTATCATGCTGTCAAGAGATCCTTTCCAACATTTATGGAAACACTTCTAGGGGTGATCAGGGGACAGCATTTGTAGTTAAACTAAGGTGACGGCTAATACAATTACTTGATTTAAAGCAATAATTGGTTATTTTTTGCATTTTTATTTGTATATAACTGCTTAAAAACGTCATTATCATCACCAAAATCATTACATCAACATTTAATCAAATAGCCAACATCAATTTATCAATATTTAATTCATGCATTTAATGTTTTTAATTTTTTCTTTTTTCTGCTGTATCATTTTTTGCAGAAAGTGGCTTCTTAGTGCTGTTACTTTATCCTCTCCTTAGTGGCATCCCAGCAGCGGTGACACTGTGGTCTAGTAATTATCTAATTGTTGGAGCTATGTCTCTCTTTGATTTATGGTCGTGTATCACTGGCTGACCTGATTTATAATGAGATTCCCCCACTTGTGAAAATATGAACCTGAATTATGTGGCACCAGTCCAATTATTTCTTTGTTCGGCTGAGGCTCCTGTCGACATTGACGGTGTGCATCACAAATAGCCGCCATCGAAGCTTTCACCTAATAACAATAATATGATCCATCATTTTAGATTGGCCCAATCACACCTACCACCGTGCTACCTTCTTCATCTTTCTTTGCGAAGATGAACCTTTATCCCTTAAGATTGTAATCAGACATTTTCCTCTAATGGATTATTGGTAGTTCATCAGATTGGGGTTATAATCGCAATGTACATCCATTTGAACAGCACTGCTTGGTACAGTAATTGACATGGTGTTCCTTGTGGAGGAGCAGCAGCTGTGAAACAACCTGACTGTACCTTCCATTAATCCAGCCGGCCCCCCATTATCAAGTTCAGGCCACAAAGTCAAAAAACTGGGCACTAAGTGGAGCAAGTTGCTTGGCACAAGGACAAAGTTGACAGAAAACATAAGGGCCCCACACACCGTCTGGACAGCAGGAGGCTGTGAGCACATGGGTTGAAGAATAGACCCAGCCACCAACACATCCACTATACAGATGAGCTGCCCCCCATCAAATTAGCACCGAGCACGGAGACGGCTGCTGGTGTCTGATGAAAAGATGCACGGCTGCCACTATTTGTGCCGCTAAGGCATTCATCAAATTAATTACTGGTGGATCCAAGCACCTCTCTGATACCTCTTTATTTTGAGTCCGGTAAATGGGGACTCAGACTAGTGCTGACAGAGAGGCCTAATACTCCCAGTCTTTCGCTGCACATAATTAATTGAAATCTTTGCTAGCTTGACAAATTGGAATGATGAATCTATCTCCTATGAATAGCTTAAGAAGAAAAAAATGAATAATCAGTCAAAAGCATACAGTAGAAGCAACATCTTGCTCTCTCCGTCTCACTCACTCGGTCTCTGTCTCTCTCTCTTTTGCTCTCTGCAGCACGGTATGATCCATTAAGCTGAGAAAGCATGGCTTGTTGAGAAGACTCCCCTTCCTCTCAACACCTCGATTGATAACTTTGGCTTCTTACTTTAATACAGCGGTCAAGGTGGAGAGTTCCTTTGTATAGTTCAATAGAATAGGGGAGAACATCAATCAAACACTTCTGTTCTTCACAACAGGAAGCAGATGCACTGTAAAGTAAACCCTAATCTATTGAATCATTCATTGGCATAATAGTAAATATATTTGAATCAAATCAGCAACAAAGTGTCTAGTAAATATTTTAAGAAATAATGGGTTTATAACCTTTTTAGTTTTCTCGCTTTTCAACTCTATTGTTTAAGTTCACTCTCAACACTTCATTGCTCTAAAAATCCACTGCTTGCTAATTGCATAAAACAGAAACAGTTAGCTGGTCCAATAAAGTGAAGTCTTAGTGTCTCAGCAATCAGATATTTCACCCAGAAGTTGGTGGTGACCAAAGTCAGAGCTCAAATGAGAGTGAATATATCTTACAGTCACCCGATGAATAGAAACAGTGCAATATAGATTACATATTGCTCTATAGCTGCTGGATTTGTAATTTCGGCAGCTGTTTGCAAACACAGTTGTGTCCATGTTGTGTATAAATGTTGATTTCACTGGCCATAAGTGGCAAGGAAAACAAACCTTCTAAATACATCTGGTCACTGACATACACATCACTAGACTCAGGCCTGTTTTTCAACAATGCTGTGCTATTCTTTTTCTGTGCTCTTGCACCTGTTGTGGGTAATTACCTGTTTTCTGTTTTCAGGTGAACTTGTTTGCACTGATGTGGGTGGGGATGTACAGCTGAGGTAATGGTTATGCAGAACAGGCAACATTGTCCTATGTTTGTATTGATTATTGCACAAAAATGACTCTTATCATCACACCTGCTTTAACAACCTCTTATTGCAAAATACAGGCCCAAACAGCAATTTCCCCAGCCATAGAAAACATGTGGCATTCAAACATGCCCACCAATTCACCTTGACTTTTTAAAGCTTCTAAATATAGAGTGTGTTCCTGATAGTAACTCACAACATGCTTTCTGGTGTATATTCTGAGTCTCCAAGGTCAACAAATCCTAAATCAGAAACTGGTTGTACCCATTTTGCAGTTTTAGTTATCACTAGCACTGTAGAAACAATGTAACAGTCTGGACTTTAGCAACAGATTATTGATTTGGTAGCGTGAATACAAATGAAATTGAGAAAATGTTTTGTAGTTTTCTCCGAACATGTTGTTTATTCTGGCAGATAAAGACATTTGCGAGCATTCATTTATAATTCATGCAGACATCAACAGTTTTGTGTGTGTTCTGAGGTTGGACCCTGCTTATTTTTAAAAGTTCTAATCAAACAACCATATTTCTTAAAATAGTGAACAAAATCATTCACACTTTAAGTTCACATACTTGTCCTGGGCTACATTTTCATTGTTATCCGAAAAGTAGTGGCCCAGGACAGTACAGTATGTGATTTACAGATTTCAAGGGTATGATAAGGGTGTTGGTAGGCAGGACAACACCATCATATGTGGCAGCAGATGAAATATATCACCAAAGAATATGCACAGCAGTCTGTGTCTGTGTGTACAGTATGTGGACATGTATGTGTGGGTGTGTGCAGATTGAGTAAACACTGGATGTGAAGGTTGCCACTGTGAAGGACATATCTTGTCTATGGTAAGTAGTCATCCTTAATAGGTTTGGTTTGGATGTGAAATATTGGTGTGCCAAGTCAGTATGTGACATTAGTGTTGTCTCTAGGGAAAACTGCAGACTGATCTCAGTTCAGCAAGTAGCGGGACAGGATAGGGGGCTAAATAAAGGCTCAGATAGATGAAAGTGTACCGAAACCTTACAACCTCAAGACGATCACTTACCTTCGATGACGTCCATGTTCATCATATGTACAATGTTGTTGCTGGAAAATGTACTATTGTATTCATGGATGATTCTATCATATTTTCAAATTCAATGTGGACTAATTTATAGCTTTATATATATTCTAGCTATTTTCAGTGAAGTTTATTAATTGTGTCAAATACTTATGCTTTCGAGACCATGGATTTGTGTAACTGTAATTTACTTGATATGAATCAGGTTAGTATTATTGACATTTATTAAAACTAAAAGAACAGATGAAAAATGTGACGTTGAAGACACACACACTCATTAGGCGCTTTCACACCGGAGTACTTTTCCTGGTATAGTTCTGTGCGTTCACACCAAAAAACTATAACTTAGTTCCTGAGAGTCTGGCTGTTACTCTATAAATAGTGCTTTTCACTTCTAAAAGACAGTAGAACAATGTAAAGCAAATGCAACAATGTTATTGCATTGCATTGCAAGTATAGAGTGGTGCAGTAACGCGTCCTAAAACCCGGAAGTAAGCTTCTTCCGGTTCCCTATATCATTTTCGAATCATAAATCTATCGATCATAAATCTATCGATTAGATTTATGATTAGAAAATGATAAAAGTAGGGTAGACATGTGGAGATTATCCGATTGAACAAAACGTGATCCGTCTCTTAAATGTTTGTCAACCACATACCTTATTTCGAGCTATTTTCCGAAATCCTATGGAGAAATTGCATTGCTTTTTTGTCGAGGGAACCGGAAGAAGCTTACTTCCGGGTTTTTA
>NW_011359314.1:0-12416 GCF_000735185.1 Notothenia coriiceps
GTTCAGGAAAGTGGTTATAGAGTAGACATGTAGAACTAGATAAGCTTATGATAAGCCAGCCTTGTCTACTTATTAAGGAAAAGTGGGAGGTTCTTTTTAATGAACAGTAGCTTCTCTGCTTTATCAGCCATAAGTCTGTTCCTCTTCTCATCAAGCACATGAGAGGCAGCGCTGAACAGTCTCTCGCTGTCAGTGCTTGTGATTTGATCTTACTCCGCATATTTGTCCGGGTGTTTTGATTTCAAGTGGTGGAGTAATCCCGAAGTGGTGAAAGTCTTTGCAGTTACACCCCCTCGAGAAATGTCAGCTGAACACGTTTTACAAATCGCAATCCGCGCCTCTGTCGCTGATATTTTTAAATATCTCCAAGCGCCAGACATGTTGCCTGTGAGCCAGCCGCGAGCATGGTCGCGCGCCGTGCTTGTCGCCGCGTTTTGATTACGTCATCACAACAACACGTTAGCTTACCAACGTAACCCTGTTCCCTGACATTCGGTGATATTTTTTCGGTGCTAAAACCCTTTCGGCCGAAAGCCGAAAGGGCCTTTTTAACTATTTTCGGCCGATAATTTTCGGGGGTCGAATATTCGGTGCATCCCTAGAAAAAAAGTAATCGTAAGTTTATAATCATGCAGGAAAAGATAACCATGGTCTTTGTCTGCTAAATGGGATATAATGCGCACAAAATAACAGTAAACAGCATTGAATACTGTTGATATAAAGATTTTTTAAGAGATATCAAAGATTACTTTATGTTGTTAAACAGGTAAATCACATTAGAAAAAAAGTTCAATTCAATCTGGGCAGGTTATGAATTGCCTGACAATGTAATATACAAAAAAAAAAACCTCAACAAAACCTGCCGGGCTGGGTACAATCACATCCAATTGAGATTTCTGGATTTTGATTCTTCCTTTGTAGCATTGCCAGACACTTTTCATCAGAATTGCTGCTGAGAGACTTGTATCCATATGCCTGTGATGAAGAGGGAGAAAGTGTTCTTTTGTCCTTTGCTCTTGAAGGAATGATGTGTCTTGATACCAATAATAATGTTGACAGTCCCTGCAACATGTCCTCTATGATGGTTTAGCTACAAATCACAAATCGGTGCTCTGAGTATGAGGCAACAGAGGATTTATGTCATTGTACCCTCAGGGTTTTGTTGTTCATCCGAGCATCACACTTTTATCAAAGCAGATTATAGCAATCTCCTTCGAGCATGCAGCCATTTAACCCACAAATACAACATGTAAAGAGATACTTTATTAAAGACATTATATGTGTTACAGCTGGCAGTTACATACATTTCCAAATACGATATTTCAGATAAAATCTCATGTTGCATAATTATGTGGAGATGTAATGTGCTCTATGCTAGTGCAATTCCAATTTAGGCGACATACTGTATGTCAACAAGGCAAGATTGAGGACTAAGAGAAAATATTTAAACATAACGGTTCTATTTCCTCAGTGAAATCATGTTTATTGTGACATTCAGTGTTCTTTACCAATGATAGAAAGACCACTAGAATACAGGTGTTGTGTTGTTTACTAAATTAGCAGATTTGAAAGTGCCTCCACAAGAGACCATTAAATCAAAGCGGCATTCCTCACTAATGCATAGTGGAGCTGGTAGGGTTGCCCAGAATCAATCACTTAAATGGGACCATGAAAGCATAGAGTGTGCTATTAAATGAATTGTATCGGCAGGCTCACTGCTCACCTCCGAGTGTAATCAGCATCACTGCCGGAAGGGAGAAAAACAATTTAATACCAACATCTGTTTAATCGCTGAACTTTAAACTAGTTTTCTAACTACAAGGTTTAGTGATCCATCTAGTTTTTTTTACAGTGGTTATAATGTTTAGTAGATATTAATAAGTTAAACAAATAAAGTGTCAAACAATTTCTCCAAATAATAATCAGAACAGCAGCCACCTCACTTCCCTGCAGGTCACTGCTTCTGTCCAATTTGCAATATTTGGTGGAACTCCATAGAATGACATTAATGCAGTGTTAAATTTCACATATTTGGGTTGAACTATCATTTTTTGGTAGCCTATATAGTATACAGGCTGTGGAAGTAAGGGTGAGGAGGCACGTGGTTGTTAAAGATGTGCCTACTCGGTACACTTTCTATTCAAATCCCACCTGTAACACCAACACTAGTGTGCCCTTGAGTAAGGCACTTAGCCCATAGTTACTCCAGGGAGAATGTCCCTGTAATTGGTCATTGTAAGTCGCTTTGGATAAAAGCGTCAGCTAAATGAAATGTAATGTAATGTAATATTTAAGGTTTATTGACTAATCAAAACAAAATGGACAAAGTCAAAAAAGAAGAGGAACATCACAAAACAATGCTTTGCAAATGTTTTAGGAAATTCATTTGTTATGCCTCAAGGATATGTTGATAGCTTTTACTTTCTTCTGTGTTTAGGTAAAATTATGTCCGAACAGTTACATAATTAACGAATGGGTTACATAAAAACATCTCCCAAACCAAAAATGGCAGAAGTCACCTTTACATTTGAACTGTATTAACTTACTATGGAGTAAAGCGGTCACATTGTTATCATTTAAATGGAACTGATGGGTTATTGTATTATGATTTGTTCCGAGGAGCTAGACTCATTTGTTTTCTGGTCCATGTCGCTTGTAAGAATTGTGGGATGGGTGAAACTTAGAGTAACCAGGCACACATTTCTGTGATTTGGCTAGTTGTAATAAGCTTCTCTGAATGTGATTTGTAAATATGTTGTTCATCCCCGTATTACATTTTTTCCACATTCAATTATCTCAAAGGACAAAAATGTTAAACTCAAGTCAGAGTTGTGGGGGTATGAGTTGTTTTCCTGGGATTTGTTTACCTCATGTTTGTGAGCTACAAAGCAGCAGGCAGGTCGTATCAGGGAGGTTATAATTTGATCAGCCGGAGCCTGAAGCAGCTGCTCTACATGATGGATTTCCCCAAAAGCAAGGGAGGGGAGTGTTATGGAGGGCGCCATCACAGCCATAGACTGTTTATTATGTGGGTATTCTTGGTCTGATTCTCCTCTTTCTTTCACTCTCCATACCACAAAATGAAGCGTGCACTTTCAGAATATATCATATACTGTATGTACCCCACTAGGCTCCATTGTCATAAATGGGTTTTTGTGTGGAGAAAAGTCCCATAACAGGACTTTTGTGAGTGTGCTACAATTGTAATGAAAGTTGTGAACAGACAAATAGTGCTGAAAACTACTGCTTTCAGCCTGATAAGCATATATTGTTAAATTATCCAGACGCCATGGTTTATTTTCCCTGTTGAACTTTGTTGTTCAAGGGAAAGTTTTCTTTGACGACAAAGAAAACTTTCAAATGGGAATTTATATTTTGTTAAACAACGCTATAGTTTGATGTTCTCTTGTTATAAATCCAAGTTTTATACAGCACGCTTCACTGCAGCTAGTGATTAACTTTCACTCTTTCTCCACTGTTCTGTTGTGGCAGGTATTGGTTGGAGGTGTCTCTGACTCTCACACTGTATTCATGGGTCAGTGAGCATTCATGAGCGAAGGGTGTGTGTGTGTGTGTGTGTGTGTGTGTGTGTGTGTGTGTGTGTGTGTGTGTGTGTGTGTGTGTGTGTGTGTGTGTGTGTGTGTGTGTGTGTGTGTGCGCTTGAGTGTGTGTGCGTAGTGGAGAAAGATAAAACACGGGCAGTCAGGTAAAACAAAGTGTCCCCCTGTTGCAGTGGACCTGACATGATTGAATCTGACATTTTTTATTATCAAGTCACAGCACTTTGCTCTTCACTTCACCACCAATTAGGAGTGTTCACCTCTTCAGTCCTGACCTCTACAGGACAACTTTTCTCTCTCTGTGCACACTGATTGGATCTGAATCTGACCTGTACTGACCTGAATCCCCATACTGGAGCCTCAGGTCTGACACATCAGATTCCTGATATCAAGTTGTTAGCCCACATTGACCTTGGCCTCGAGTTTGTTGGCTGTCAGCTTTCAGACCTTCCATTTCTCCCAACTAATAATTTCCCAGAACCCTAGCTGTGTACTTTAAACAGGACCTGTAACCTGAACAATAGCCACAGTACCAGTTAACTTTCAACTATTGTCCCAGAGTTATTTGGGCTATAGTCCCTTTATGAAAGCACAATCAGACCGGAAAATACTTTTTTTTTAAACGAATTAATATGAATTAAATAGAACTCTATTAATATTGTTGTTTTGTTTAAACTTTATGTATTACACTTTCAACCCAATGGAAACTTTGTAAAACCAATGGCAGTGCATTGATGATGAACTCTATTTTCATTGAGTAAAACATTCACACATACTAGAAACAAGGATACATGCATTGACATCAGAATAACTAAAGACAACATATTCAGGACCTTAGAAACGGCTTTGACTTTAAATTTGTGGACATTATTTCAGCTTCGACACTTCCAGTGTAATAATAATCAATTACCAGTCTTCAGAGTGTGAAGACTGCTCAAGGTCCAACTTAACAATCTAATCAGGTCCAGGTCAAATCCATCTGTCACCTCAGATCAAGAGCGGCTCCAAAGATAATTGTCTTTAGTCGCCAGAAGTCATAACTATGGTTATTTTTACCCGCCATCAACGTCCCTACTCCATTGAGGGCTGAATTCAATACCACCAACCGACCACCTAATTAAGAGAAATTCACACAGGGACCGAGTTGCCAAAGACCATGTGTCGACCATCCAATCAGTAGAATGATGAGAATAGAAGTGGACATGATGTCAAATGAGCAGTCAGCCTCGGATTTTATATATATACATATATACATATATGAGTAAAGCCGTTGATGGATTGAACTATTAAATCACATTTTTTATTGATCAAATAAGAAAATATCCATTTAGTACCAACTACTAATCACATCCTCCTCAAACACCAGTTATTAGTGAAACTGAAGTGCTAGCTAAAAGTAGAAGCTATTCATACTTCAATCAGTGCTATCTGGATTAAGCACAAATGTAATCTCGATGGTCTTTTTTATTAAGTTCAGACACGTCTATTTTCGTACTCAGCAATCATGTACATATGTCTGGGGAAAATAAATCAATATACACGAGAACAGTCCATGTGCAGCTTCAAGCAGATCTCCCTATCCTACTCAGGGTCTTTGTTCTGCTTTTATCAGGCATTTATTTGGGGATGGATAGGATTTTCTTCCCCCTCCACAGT
The DNA here is from genome assembly GCF_000735185.1 of Notothenia coriiceps. Classification (NCBI taxonomy): domain Eukaryota; kingdom Metazoa; phylum Chordata; class Actinopteri; order Perciformes; family Nototheniidae; genus Notothenia; species Notothenia coriiceps. Next base: position 5,217 of record NW_011359314.1, read on the forward strand.
GCTGTTCTGAATAATCATTGGCATTGGAAGATTTTAAGCTTAATTCATGAAACGAAGAGAAGCCTTGAATGTTTGAAAATGGATGCATCTCATGATTGTTGGATTATAAACTTGCTGACCCAATAATCGTCGGACACATTTCATGCTATAGCTCTATAAGGAATGAATGTATCCGGATTGTCATCTAAAATAGTTCACAGAAATCAGATGAATGCTTCGACAGCTGCACCTGGTTCACTTCCTTTCTCGTGTGACATTATGGCTCTCTGGCACATTGCATCTGTCAAAAAACAACATTCAGGAGCTGAGGTGCTTAATGTTTAATTAATGACAAAAGCCATCTCTGTAACATCTGGAGAAAAACAAAGAGTGACAGATAACGCTGCAGCCTTGTCATTTTGATCTCTGGAGTATCTTTTTCCTGCCCCGCTCTCTGCTATTCTTCACTGCTCCAAGTGTTCATCTGGCGTTGATTTCCTCTTCCGTTGATTTGGGTTTTGATAAAGAAAACATTAGTGTACTCCTTTTGCCTTTTCAAAGAGGAGTGGGTGTATTTATTTGTATTTGTGCATTGAGAATAGGTGGCTGTGTGCATCCACAAATAAGCATATGTGTAAATAGGAATGCTAAGAGCTGCATATGCTTCTCAGCACATATGGCGCTGAAGTAAACAAAAGCTAGCAGGCCATATGTGCATATTTGTGCAGGTGCTGCTCAGTGGCACTCATTTAGAATGCAAATAGGTGTCAGTGGTAATTGCTACTTTTCTAAAACGTAGTTAGGTGCAACTGCTCCTACTACATTGTACAAGTTTAATTGAAACTTAACAACAAAGTACTACAATTAAAACTGAAAACATAGGGCTTAAGTAACAACATTTTATGAGGTTGACTTTGTTGCTTAATGGTTGCTAGCGGGAGCTTCACCTTCCTGTATTAATTCTTTCTGTGATCCATTATCTGAGGGCAGAAGTGACTCAAATCTTCTTGTTTGGAGTACGATGAAGCGTGTTTGTGTGAAAGTTAGGTGTGTTAGGCTTAAAGCCATAGTTTTCTATTTTGATTAACAATAAGTGCAATCAACCATTAGAACACAAACTCAGAACAGCAAGAATCCTGCAAGTAGCCTACATTATAGCTTCTAAAAAAACGAAACCATTTTAAGAGCATATTAACATTGCTGATTATGGACAGTTAAAACAGGTCAGAGAAAGATTTACCTATCCGCCAAATGATGGACAGTTTTTTGGTTTGGTCCAAAATATTATTTATGGATTATGGTTTCAGGGAGATTTTCGACAGGCTTATTTAAATATCTCTACGAGAAGGCGTAATGTTCTCCCTCTTTTCAAATCCGATAATGATCACAGATTTTGGTGAGGAAAAGGTTATTCACATTTTTGTATTGGTGCATTGTAGCTTTATAGGATAATGACTACTGAGAGAAGAATTGTCTTTTATTTTAAGGAAGAGGTAGACTCATCAGAAGGCCATCTGGGGGAAGTTATGCACATGCAAATATTTGCCATGTCCATGACTGTGAAAAAGCAATTTATAACATCAAAAGATTCTGTACTTGTTAAGTGTGTCTCCATTCATTACTGTCTGTAGGAGCCATTTTATGGGTGTTGTTGGTGTCTCAGTTTATGTAATCTATATGTATAGTGCAATATTATTTTTAACACTTGGTGGCAGGGTTTAGCTGCACCGGGTGTATAAAAGGGGTTACAGGTGACAGGAAATGACGAGGACGCAGGAGGAAGAGAGCATACCTATGGAACATACCGATTCCACCAGCCCGGCAGATGCTCACCACAACAATTGACTGTATGATAAACCTGTAAAACGCTAAATAAAACATCACTCTAAACCACAGCAAAAGACCGGAGATTCATCTGTTTGTGTCTGCGTCTGGATCACTCCAAACCCTCCTGTGAAGTAATGGCAATAGGATATAGGACATTGGAACATTAAAAATGGCCATCACACTGTCTGAATCCTGTTTAAATTAACACATCTGGTATGGATCTCAAGTGAAATGCAGCATGTCCTAATCAAAAGAGAATCTCACCTTTGATTAAGTCAGAGCCAAACATTGAGGCCAGCCTGCAGGGACAGCCTTTTGAAATACAGGCTTTGTTTGGGATTTTGTTTTGCCCTAATTTATAAAGAGAACATTCCACATATTTTGCAAATAGTTACAGCCTAAGTCACAGAACTTCATTACTACCATTTGTATTAGTTTTGATGTAACAATGTAATGGTAAAGACTCCTTGAGTAACCATGCATATTTAGGATTTTAATCGAAACCTTAACCTCTTACTACACTTAGTTATCTGTTACATCTGTTTATAATGATTCTGTTGGACAAAAAACTCCTCATCTGAGTCAAACATTTATGGCTGATTCTCTCCTCCAATGGACTTAATTGACCAGTTGCCAAAACTCATCATTTTAACTTTTAATAAGAACATGTTGTCATTAGACTGCTAAGTGGTGTCCAAGTGCTCTTATCTGAGTGCAGTTTTTGAGGGCCAGCTGCAATGAAATGCCAAAATGTATGCGAACCACTCTTTGTGTTATAGTGTAAGTGTATGTAGCTGTTGCCATGTGTGAGGTATTTTGTTGTGATTTGCTGAATGTGTTATATCGCAGGTGAAAACTGGAATACAATATGGCTGTTAATAAAATAAACACTGAATCTAGCAGACCACAATTTCAGTTTTTATATATTCATTTAATTTTGAAATAACTTGTGAAGTATTTGCCCTGAACAAATTGTGCTTTATTTCATGGTCCCCACCTGTGATGACTATAGGCTTCATTGTTAACATTCCCTCTTGCTATCCAATCCTTTGTGTTTCACAATAAACTTTAAAATTCAGCACCTGTTTTGTTATCTGCCTCAGAGTCTTGCTCATCTGCATCCTGCTTGACTGCAAAGCAGTGTTTTCCACTTTTCTTTTGCTGAGAGAGGGATCACGACTTAGAGATATATTTACAAGCATATTATATATGTAGCTGATTCTTTCACACTGAGTGATTCATGGTGAGAAGATGGAGTGGCTAGACATGTGTATATTGCTTAAAATGCTGGCAGATACAGGTCAAACTTGTGTCTTTTCTTTCTTCATCCTTAAATCAAACACCAACCAAGAAGACTTGCACGTGTTTATATATGCCCAATTGACTTGATAAAGGAAATACCACATAGTTGGGGGGGAAGATAGAAACTATTTTTTTTTTCATTACACAAGTAAATGCACCTGTTACACTTATATTTCTATCATGAATCTTCGAAATGTATGGATAATATAGCCTGATATATTTCATGTTTATAATACAACCCTTTTTTAATCATAGCATACCTTACCCTTTTCATGATAAACAAAATAGAAAAACAAAGATTTTTTAAATAATTTTTGACATTCTGAAACTTGAAATTTCTTTTTTAAAGAACTTTGAAACAAGTGGACTCTTAGCTTGCAATTTGCTAAAAGGTGTCAGTACAACATGTCCTGGCAATTCAGTGTCATTATGGTGTAACAGATATTTTATCCTTAAAGTGTCAAGATTGTGGTTAAAAAAGTACCGGAGGAAAAAGTGATAAAGTAATAGAAATGTGACGCTTGAACTTCAAATCAGCATTCAGAACACGAGCCTCCCTGAGGCAGCATTCATAAATATGTTATGAGCACGGCCTGCCGCTATACAGTCCGGCAGTAATGGATATTCAGGGTGAAGGAGCTCTTGTGAGAGCAGCATGTAAAGGATGACTGAGCTGGAGTTAGTAACGCACCATTAACTGACTCCTCAGGATGCTCACTGACTGGGGAGAGAAGGAAACCCGGCTGGTCAGGAAATCGATATAAAGCACATCAGTATGTGAGTCAGTGAGAGAAGGGGAGGTTTATGTTTGCAATATCAGGATCACTTTAAACACCGAGTGCAATAAACACCCAGGAATGTTCTTGTAGATGCTTGTACTAAACAAGTTTGACTGTGCATGCTGACACAAGATGCAAAGACAGCCCGATCTTCCATAGTGCAGGTCAACAGCAAAGGCTGCATAATTGATATCTGCATACAAGAGCACTTGACTTTTGTCAGGTTTTTTTTATTTCAAGGCCCCGCACTTGCACTTTGAGTATTGCTGCTAAGCTATATACAATATAAATGGCATAACAAAAGAAAACTGTAAAAGACAGATAATTGACAAATAAATGGTAAATGTAAACAAGTAATGCTAAAGACTACAATGAATGGTCCAATGTGTTCTGCTGTTGGTAGCAGGGTAGGTAGGTTTTGGGGAACTGTTTTGCACAGGCTCTCGGTTTTTTGTTTAAAAACCTATTTAAAAACTCCTGTAATAAAACCAATAAAAGTTTATAAAAGCCCTGTTTGGTCTGTGTTCATTTTTTTTAATGAAATAACGAAAATGCAATAAAAGGGATAGAAGAGAGCAGTGGCTGAAGCACAGAGCGTATGCGGCGGGGTTAAAACCTGTACTCCTGCTCCCCCGAGGGGGTCTCCCACGGTGGGGTGTCCGAGGATGTGTCACACAACATCTGGTAAAAGACCTAAGTGGGTTAAAAACATCTGGCTAAAAGTACCGAGGTTGGCTTTGTTTAAAATCGGCATGCAGGTAAAATGTGTGTGAAAAAATAAATGATAAATAAATACATAAAAGTACTTAGTAAAATAAGTGCTTTTAAAAACAAGTGCTGGTAATACAAATCACATCAACCCAAATGTTAAAATATGTAAGATATAAAACAAATATGTAAAATAAAAAATATAAAACACACGGGTTAGTAGGCAGATAAAATAAAGTCAACCAAGTGTCCCTAAAAGTGTTTAAAACCCAGGCCGAGGTCTAGCGAGGTGGTGCAGGTGAGACATGGGACACGCCTTGGATGGTGTTTAAAAATACTTTATTAAAGGGGTTATTTCAGGGTGTTTCCCTGCTGGAGGCTTCAACATCCATTTAAAATAAAATTGAAAGAAATAACTAAAATATAAATAAAATAATATAAATAATGTTTGAATAGGAAATGGGGGATTAATAATATATAAAAAAGAATAAAATATATAACCTCATTTGGAACCTAATGAAATAAGAAAACATGCAATACACCGTGCAAGCATAGAATAAACTGTGACATGTAAAATATAAACAATAATAGATCAAATATAAGAAATATATATACACAAAGAAAACCATGCATTTAAAATTCATAAAAACTGTTAGGACACTGGACAAGGGGCTATTTACCACTCGTAGAGGAGTTTAAAATGTGATTTAGGTGTAGGCACAAAAGTAAGAGCGATTAGGTATAGATATGATATTGATGCGTATAATCTTGGATTTAGGTTTAGGCACCAAACATTGAGGTAGTCTATTGCACCACGGTCACCCTAAACCGCGGTTTTCAAATTGGAGAATTTCCCTTATGCTGGTGTGCAACCGCGAGGGAGAGTAGTCTACACAAAAGTTAGACAATACCAGAATAAAACAAGGCATTAAAGATTGCCCCACGTCTCCCTGTGAGACGGCAACTGTGAAAAATAGTGATGGGAATTATGGCTCTTTGAAGGGAGTCGGATCTTATGGCTCCGTTCCTTTCAAAGAGCCGTTTAAAAGAGCCGTTCAAAAGAGCCGTTCAAAAGAGCCGTTCAAAAGAGCGCCTTATCACTGCCTGGGTTTTGGTTGAAGTGCATCCAAATGCTGCTGCGTTTTCACATTTGGCCCATTTTCCATCCGGAAAACACGTCGTCTACCTGTCCTGTACCACTTGTTATGACTTCTCTCTCTCGCGTATTCCATTAAGACCCACCCCATCTCACTTCTCGTGCTGAAACCTACCAATCAGAGTAGGGGCTGGTCTTCACAGAAGACGTTTGGGGAACAAAATCAAGCTTTTTGAAAGGCGAGTGGATTTTGGCAGGCAGTGAGTGCGGACCAACAATCGAACAATTAACAAGAACGGCTCTCACCAAGTACGACTCGGTTCCCCTCGTTCGTATCAAAGAGCCGTTTTAAAGAATCGGCTCGTTCGCGACCGACACATCACTAATTGGTTGGACTTTCATTTTCTCAGTGCCAAAGAGGACCGTGTTGATCTCCTGGGAACCCCCGCCTTTACGGAAGGGCTCTATGGATCGATCTCCTTGCTCACGGGATAAGGAGTAATCGCAGCGTGGCTGATTCTTGCCCATCCCCAGCGGAAGAAACACTGTCCTACACTCCCCACCCCCGCTGTAAACCCCAGTATAGGGAGCCAGCAGGTGGGCGTGTGCACGTGAGTGGAATAAACCGTGTGCTGTCAAAGCACTGTGCGGGTTCAAGAGACGCTATTGCCGGCGTGCTGTTGTCAGAAAACACACCTTGCCTGGTATAATAGCTCCGATTAATGCATTTCACCGTTCAATGGGAAATACCAGCGTTAATATGTGGACGCGCGAGCGTGGCGGTGAGGAGAACACCTCACGCCCGAGGCGGTGTCTACGTCCGGAAATTGGTGATACATTTTTTTGACGTAATTAACCCTAGAACGAGATCCGAATCACACAAGGAGACTGTCGTATATGCGGCCGGTATTACAGGGACGTGGCTAATCGCGAGAGGAAATCTATCCGTGAGGGACCGCCAAGTAGGGACGAGTAGACACGTACGGGGTGATCGGGGGAGGAATGTCCTCGATGTCGACCCCGTCCGGCCTACCCTTAAACATGCAATTGTAACACACATTCAAATCGTTAAACACCCTTTGTTTTCTGGTGAGTTCTAACTTATGTCTAGTTGGAGTAAGAATAATCTTTTGCATCACTAGACACGTATATGTCCCCTCGCCCTAGCGGAGAGAACAGGGCCCGCCTCTCTAAAAGAGGGGGGCGGTCCGGTCAGTCTTAGGCACTTCTGCCCGTCGGGCGGGGCAATCGGCGCCGTCCTTTCGCGCGCACCGCCACTGAGAAGGAGAGATGACTCAGAAACTTGCGTGCGCCAGGGGCAGGTGTTACGTCAGAGAACTTTGCCTGTAATACCCTTTTCACCTTTAACCCTCCTCTCTCTAATGGATGAGGACCTATTTACCTGAGCAAAGTGACTTACGTAAAAGGGTGTGTGTAGTCGAGATCTTATCTCAAAAGTTTGCATTTGGTGGCAAGGGGACGCTCCAGGACTTGGTGGCGCCGGTGAGA
>NW_011359314.1:12461-69879 GCF_000735185.1 Notothenia coriiceps
TGCCGGGGGCCTGCGAACTCATGTCCTGTCCCGTTGGAGGTCCACGCCGACTACTTCCTGCTCGCGGGTCCTGCCAACCCTATGCACGGACCCACTATTAGCGGTAAGCATGTTGTACTCAGTTGTTGTTGCATCTCCGGTATCGCCGTGTGCCTGGTTCTGGTTGTGATAGCTTATTATCTAAACTAATCGATCGTTTAAAACTCTTGATCACGGGCAACTGCCTGATGTTGTAATCACACGTTACTACAGCTTAAGCACTACACTAACTCTCTTCTCTTAGCGACTGTAACTCCACAGTATCCTACAAGTCTTTTCGGCGTTTCCGCTTAATCGTAATCTACTTCTAGCGTTGATATGCTAGCCAATGGGCTCTTTCCCCGACCCCCGGGTGCTGAATTTCCTCTCTAACTGTCTCATTGTTTGGTTAACTTCCCTAAATCTCCCTTTACTCAGCGGGATTCCGTGGGGTCTAAAAAGTCTTAAATCTTGACTCGACCATTTAAAGAGCCTTACGAATCCGAAGACCAGAACACTGTTCTTTATTAGGATAACAACTACCCTATACATTACTGGGAATCAATATCTGGTCATTAATGACAATATCCGCTGTATTTTATACCTCGCTCACCGATCTACTTACAATTTCCCATCGCTCCCCGCTCCCAGATGGTTACACGCACCACGCCTCCCGCGCGCGCCACGGACCAAACAGCTTTCGCCAGGTTAGTGACGTCCACGCCACCGTCAGCGAGTAGACACTTTTTGAATAATACACTTAACTAATATGAAGTGATGTCGGACTCTGGCTCGATATCTTCGACAGCATCGAGTGACAGTGAAGTCGACAATAGACTCGCTGCACTTTCAACGAAGAGGATCAGGATTTTATTGAAGAGGCATGCGGTGTGGGTGGAAGTCAGATCACTGCGGGCGAGTACCTAACGTGGTGGAAACCATACCAGTGTTGAGCCACAGTATTCAAGTAGCGTAGCGATCAGCACGGGAGCGAAATGGGGCGTGATACCTGGGATTTTGCGAGATCCGGTGCGGCAAACAGAACACAGATTGGTATCACAGTTCGACTTTAATCCGAGTAAGAGTTTTAATACAATAGTAAAATAGGATAACAATTTATAGCGAGTTTGTAATCATCACTTGCAGGCAACATTTGATGTTTACGTATGACTAGGTGAGATGTTGGGCGTTATAATTCCAGTAGAGACGTTCATAATAGTCAGTTGTATGATATAATACTTAGTCATCAATTACTCATAGGCAACAGAGACCAGACTAGTATATATTTCATTATTGAAGGCTGAGAAAAAAGAGGTGCGATGGAAATCCATGATTTATAATTGGACAGGAGCAGCAGTTGCAAACTGGGTTCAGGCAAACAAGCATCACGACTTGGAGACATTCGAAGCAACATCATAAGAGAATGTTCACAACAATTATCAACTACATCAGACATAGTCAGCTGTCACACTTGGCCGTGTTCTACAGACGCAACCAGGTACAGATGATAGCAGATGTATAGAGTGTTTTGAGAGTAAATGCTTGATAAATAGATAAGATCATAGAGACATCCAATTACATGTACGGTTAAGTAGATACAATTCACTAGACCACTGACTCAGGTAATGCATCACATCGCATAGGCTTTGGAATCTGAGTAGTTGTCTAAATCCACTTTGCATTGATTTTCAACTGTCTTTTTGTCTTTCAGCGAGTAACATGAGAAGATGCTGACATGCATATAGGCAACTATTTCGTAGCGTGACGAGGCTGCCAACGTCAAAGATTCATGGTGGCCTATAATTACGAATTCAAGGATATGAGCTGAGACGGGCTAACATCAACTGCGGAATAGATCACGGGGTTTCCGATCCTAACGGACGCTGGTGTTTCTGTTTGCTAGACAGGCTACATTCCATGGTAACTTCAATGAAGTGCGTCTAACCTGGACAACAAGTCAGGTTGAGCAGGCCAGAGCTCAACTCAGTAAGTTACGTCTGTTGACAAATTTCGAGTAGTGCAGAGCTTTAGAGTGATTCAGTCATATTATAGGCTAGCTAGGTATGCAGGCAAAGTTAGCCGAAGAAATAGAAAATCACCGCGAATGTGGTTGAACGTGAACATTGACAAGAATATCATCCCTTAGTATCTTTACAGACATTATCTGACTATGTGCATAACAGTAGCTAGTTAGATAGCTGGGGAATACCTGGTAAGATCTGCCACAACATCAGCTGAGATCATCATGTAGAGTCATTAATGAAGTACAGTCGCGGCACGTCTCATCTGACATGCAACATATCATTCACTTATCTGAGCGTATCTGTGCGTGAGAGACTCAATGACACAAACTGTATTGCAGTCAGTGATTATTTTAATCAGCACTTTAAACAGACGAAACAGCTGAGACAACTCACTCGTGTCTGTTTAGCCATCGAGTGAGGATCTTAAACTGTTAATGTAGCTCATCGACCCTTTTTCTTTGTACCAGCTGTATTTCACCTTGCAGGTCAACTATGTCGGTACTTTATTCTGCATAAAGTGTTTAAGTCAGATGTTTTAAGTTATAACTTACTTCATATTTGTCTAATGTACTATATGGACGATAGTCATTCAGGAGCATGAGCTGCGCTGGCAGTACGCTTTGCATGTATGTGATATGGTCGATTGCTGCCAAATATCACTTGATCATGGAAACGTGCAATTAACTCACGATAGGATATCCAAGCTTGCTGAGCGCTACAATATGATTACACATATAAGTAGTAGCTGTTTAGCGAGGAGAGCGTATGTGATTGGATTAGCTAATCGTCTTAAACCAATTCAGTATCCAGGTTGTTACCAGCTTGTAGTACAGGCCTCAGAAGGGGTAAGTAAACATTATTGAGTCACAGGTCGCCATCATAGATGTCACTGGCCAACGTAGGTAGCCATCATGTGCTGCTGCGAATCACACAATCGTGCTAACCGCCATGCCACCTTGGGTCCATTATAACACAGCCAATCTCACATTCCGCGCATTGGATCTGGCCAGACTGCATTTTTGACCAGGCAGCTGACCATGTTCATCATGCAGAACAAGCCTCTAGATATTGGATGTGTATGAGAAAATGACAGCTTCCATCGGGCTTTCTAGCCAAACGGTTTGCAGAGCATCACAATCCGACACAAACCCATACATCCTCCTTTCTCACTACAATGGAGATGTAAACTCCCAAGAAGAGTTGAACTTGGCAAATGATAGATAGGCGTATGAAAGGTGCAGCCTATAGCATCTCTTTAGGCAATGGAGGAGTCATATTGGATGCTGTGAATGTCAATGATATCCAGCTGGATACAGTCACGCCAGACGCTTCTTCCCGCGACTGTTTAGCAGGGAACATCGCCTGTGATGTGGATGAGGTGCTTCCGCCCCTGAGGCTGCTGTGAGCTACACCCTTCTTGACGTCTCTGACCCAGGCTTTCTAGCTGCAAATTTATTCACTCTTTAGTTTTGCTCTCAGATATCTGAATGTACACAATCAATAATTTGTTTATACGGATCTACGGTAATAGAACATAAGTATTATTTCTTCATTGCGTTGAAACATATTACTTTACTGAGATACACAAAACATTTCAATAAAATACATTTAGAGTGTCCGCTGTGTATAAAATATTAAAAGTACCTGCTTACCATTGATAATATGCAATTTAAGGCCTTAAAAAGGTCTTAAATATGACCAAAAAAATTATAAAGGTCTTAAATATGATTTAGAAGGGTCCTTTAAAAAGGATCGGATTTGAAAGGTACTTCTGTGGTTGCAATCGCATCCTAACATGTGTTTTGGCGGAATGTCCGGGCTGCAAAGTAACCAGTATGGTAATAGCCGTTTCAGTTCCCCCCAACAATTTGTATTGACAATAAATCAACATGGAACCAGTAATTCACTTAACTTTGTTTCCCCCGCCGCCTTATCGGCAGAACCCAGCTAGTAAGCTAGCAAGCCAAAGCTTCAGCTAGCGACAGTCAGAAATTCAGGTAATCTTCGAATCTACTAGCAAATAAATATGGGGAAGTGTATGTTCAACCGTATTTGGTTGGAAAACATCGAATTTAGTGCTTAGTCGAAACCAGTGGAGGGGAACGTGTTTGAAGCCCGCTGCACCTTTTGTAAATGAATTCGCGTTTGTTTTGCTAATGTAGCATTAGCTAGTGCAGCGTTATCTAGTGCAGCAGCTCCCGCAACAACACCGGGGGACCTCCGGGCGACGTCAACCCTAAAAGCGGAGGTGCTGTGGACCAATATGGCGACGCTAAATACCGTAGTTAAACACCAATCATACAACAGCAACGATGAAAGATTTTAACCACGGCAGCAGAGCTCTGAATATAGCTCTGACACACACACACACACACACACACACACACACACACACACACACACACACACACACACACACACACACACACACACACACACACACACACACACACACACACACACACTAGGGCTGCTCGATTATGGCAAAAATCATGTTAGAAATCACGATTATTTTGGTCAATAATTGATATCACGATTATTAAATAGGATTATTCATTGACTTTGAAAACATCCATTTATTGAACTTTAAAACAAATAATAATTTGAACAGTATCTTTTTAACTGTTGGTTACCCTTAACGTATAATTCAACGGAAAAACCTATACAAAAATAAATAAAATAAATGATAATATCAAAATAATAAATACCAATAAACAAGATCAATACATATTTTGGAGCGCACTTCCACAAGCTACTAAACATATATAAATATGATAAATAAAAATTAATTAGATCAAATATGTTGCAGTGCACTGTCACAACCTAGCAAAGCTAAATTATCGTGTTTTGATTATGTTGTTTTCGTATTTGTGGCAGGCCAAAATCGTAATTGCGATTAAAATACGATTAATTGCACAGCCCGAACACAGACACACACACATACACACTTTTTGTCTAACACGCTAACACAGTTCTGTGTACTGTTATGTTCTTATGTTGAACATGAATTAATTTACTTTGTAATTAATTATGGGACATATTTCTTCTTTCATAGCAATTTTCCTTCATACTTTCTTGCCGGGAAATAGGTCTTAAATTCTATTCAAAGTGGTCTTAAAAAGGTCTTAAAAAGTCTTAAATTTGAGTTGGCGAAACCTGCAGGAACCCTGTTGTTTGCCAAGTGTTTAAATTAAGGGACTGTGTAACAAAATGCCACAAGTCACCTCACTGTTTATCAAATATTAAGACATAATTATTACCCAACAGTCATTGTTTGATGTTAAACTCAGGAAGTATAGCAATTGCAATACAAAGACAAAACTATACAAATCTCATCTGACTTTACCTGACTATCTAATATACTATAGCTTCCTGGAATCCTGGAAAAGAAGTGTAAACTCAAACAACAGTTGGTTTATTTATGTGATGCCACTGCAAACGTTCACACTTGGTAAACGTGTTTGCACTTTGTCATGTATTTGAAGATTGAGCACAGACTGTATAATTGACATGCCAGTTGCCATGACCTATATAAAACTGAATGAATGTTATTGCTATGCAGCCTGTATGGAGCTCATGTTGGATGTTGGCAAGTCCTTAAATAATGCTCTGTAGCCTGCGACTCCCGCTGACAGCTCATCTTGGACTGATTTATGTAAATAAAAAAAGAACAGAGCTAAAATCTCCTATTTGAATAGTAGCTTCAGTAACTTGCAGTCATTACAGTTATGTTACACAGTAACTTTCAGTCTTATTTCACTGAGTAGCACATCCTACCTGTCCGTGAAAAGATGGAGGAAGAAGCTGATCAATAAATATTTCACGAGTTTCATTACTGCATATTTATAGTGTGTCTGCTACTCAGTAAATCTGTCTGAGTCTGTGCTGTGAAACAATCTTTAACCCAAAAGCCACAAAGTTGAGCCGTGCAGCGCAGGCGAGGCCGTCTCATCTAATTCAACCATCCTGCCAAATGAAGCCCACAGAGCCGTTACTGCCAGCCAAATGACAACAAGGGCAGAATCTTGTTTGCTCATCCACTGCTGTGTGAAGTTTGTCTTTGAAAGCATCAGGAAACGACGGAAAAATACTCACTGCAGTGATGGAAATTAACTTGTAAATTCCAATGAATTTGAGATTATATTTGTGATCTTGCTTTATACAGTCAGTTAGTTTTCTCCTCAGTAGGGATACAAGTGTAGATTGAGAACTTTGTAAGCATTGAAAAGGTGAGAAAACAGTATTTAACGGGAAAAATAAACCAAAAACTCCCACTCTATATTAATAATAACAAGGTTGTCTGAATTTAAGTATTTGTACTAAATAAAAGAACATTTTAAAATGAAACAATATGGGGCAGATATTACTCAGTTAATAGTGAAGGTCATTCAATAAATGAAACTTTGGTAGTTTGATACCAAGTTCCTAGTGCGAATGGTCCTTTAGCTATAGGGGAAAGAAAAGTGAGTTGTTAAATCGATGTAATGTAAATTAAAAGTACATTTTAAATGCACAGCGACAAAGCAATCACTATCTTCGTGTGTGTTTGTTAAACTAATCGATAGAAAAACTAATTCAAATAGACTTCATAACACTTTCTCCTATTAGCCAAGACTTTCATCATTATACTTTAGTTTGAGTTTGCATTAAAATCGAATTGGCTATATTTATGTTATCTACAAATAAAAGTCCAAATGTCCTATAAAAGTAATTTCCTTACTAAATGGCAGTACACACAAAACATGTTATCATAATGTTATTTGATGTTTAAAAGGAATGAACACATTTTACTTGAAAGCAACCCTATGTATTTGTGCAAATGATGACTGCTGTCTCCCTTACAGAACAAGCAGTGTCAGCGCACCACAAAGCCTTTTACCCTGCAGACCTATTGAACACAGAACAAGTTATATACATAGCTGGATGTTGTAAATGTACTTATTTACTTTATCAGTGTTTGCTAATAAGCAAGCAACTTGCTAGCTTTCCAGCATTGGCACAGCCTCAGTAAAGAGTGAGAAGTGGAAGAATCAATGTTGTGTGATTATATCTTCCTTTGGTTCTTCACGGTGAGGGTGGGTGGTTGGATAAAAGAGCAATTTAGATTAGATTGATGATTAGATTATTTGTCTTTGTCACATATAATTATTTTCAAATCCTGGCTCTTACCAAGAATCAGTGTTGATTTTCATGAACACAATATCTTTCAAAAACGTAACCACAAAAGTTGGCAGTTGAAAAAACACTCAAATGGTCAGGCACCTGTTTTGGAAAACTCTGATAAATTGTTGTTCTGACGATTGGGCTGCGAGATCTGAAAACACGTTTTTTAAACATTGACAGTGAAAAACATCCCTTTTTCCTAGGTCAATGTACCCAAATAAAAATATAGCATAAAGCTTGTTTCTGAATACATCAGTTTGTTTGGATAATAGAAGTGTTTTATTTCTAAAAGATCACATTTTTTAATCCAAGAGCTGATCCTGCATTATCAAACTTTTCTATTGGCTATGTTTAGGCACTTGGTTGAAGTTAGGCACAGGAGACTGGAAGCTGCAGGTGAACAGGATGTGAAGTCTGTAGGTTGTAAATAAAATGGCATGGGCTGTTTGAATATTAAAAAAATGAACACAATGAAAGGCCAGACTTTGTCTGGATCAAGGCCAAAATCGAAAAATAGCCGCTTGATATATTTAATGAACATTTTGAATTGCAGGCTTGAGCAGAGGACCTTCACAAAAATATACAGTATACATACACAATTGCCTTTTGTGTTTGAACTCAAAAAAGATAATGAAAATGAAGGACCTTTGGGGCAATTTCTACAGAAGCCAGAGCCATAATTGAAGGCACTTAATCATGGTCTGACTCACATAACGCAACAAATTAAAAGCTGCAGCAGGGTTTCTTTGTTCATTTCTGACTCGGATTGCTCTCAGTGGAAAGAGCAAACCTGGACTCCAGAGTGGAGGCAATTTCCTGCTCAAGTTTCTATTGTCTTTTGACTTTCTGAAGTTGGAAGAAAAAGTTTTTTTATTAATACCTTAAGCTTTTGATTCAGACAAACAAACAAACACAATGGGCTCAGAAGATAAAGCTATCCCTGCCTTTTAGAGAGGGAAGTGAGTGACAGCGAGGGTTGGATCAAAATGAACTTCTATTATCCGCAATGTTTTAAAATTGATAATAACTTTTCTAAAATAGATCCACAATGTGAGTGTGTCTGTACAATAGGGTATGTTATTCCTGAAAAATGTTTTTTTTACCATTTGCAGAACACTCTAATGGTTTTTTAAATACATTTAGGGACTATGGCACTTGATAAGTAAGTCATTTCTTATTTATCCTTTGTCTCTTCATAATATAAGCCTGTGTTTTATTTTTAATCTGTTTGTATTTCAATAAAAATAGGAAAGCACGTATTGTTTTGACATGCAACAGATGCAAGAGTGATGTTTGTTGTTAATATCCATTAAAAGTGGATTTGTTTTTCTGAATCTATTACTTCACCATAAAGCCAATTAGCTGTTTCATAGTCTTGAATTATTTCCACTGAACTCTGGAACACTTCAACAACGTATTTTTGTTTTAGTTTTCTGACTTCTATTTATTCAAAATCAACGTTGAGGAGGAACTCGGAGCTCAGGATCACAGTGGGTAATTAATATTCTGCCAATAACTTTAAATAGTTGATGTTAGAATATAGTGTATGGTGACAAAAAAATAAGCCTTACACATAGGCCCTTGCAAGATAGTGTGTCAAGTATTTTCTGAATTATTGTGAGCTAGTTAGAGACTATTTACTTAAAGGCATGGCAACGGACATTGTGCCATGGAGATATCTTTCTGTACATAGCAGTTGTACAGTTGACTACTCTTTCATTAAAGTAAGAAAAAAGTTCTATCATTTAACATGCATGTTGGAAATGTTAATTTGAGCAAAATGAGAGAATAACTACCTAGGTCCATGTGTATGCAAGGTATGTTTGTCTGTGCACTCAAAAAGTGGCCACAATCCAAGATGAGAAGATTTTATTTGTCTCTCTAGGTTTTGTAGCGTGACATGTGCTGAAAGGAAGGAAAATGGCTGGGAAATAACCACCCAGACCTAACCAGAAGCCTTCAAGTTGCATCGTGATGATTATGTTTCCAAAACAATCTCAGGCTGCAGTGGTCCAATGTTTGACCTCCAACATCCTTCAGGGCTTTAAAGACACACTAATCTCACACTGACTTCCTCGTAGTCAGAACCTTTCCATGCGACCTAATTTGGGCGACATCATTGCTCGCCACTCTCCCTCCTGATGTTTTCTGTCTGTGCGTTAAATATCTGTCTAATATCCAAGGAGCCATGAGAGGACGTGACCCCAATACCTTCACCCGGTCCCCAGCAGCCCAGCCTGCCACTGTGATGCTGCTTCACCCATTATTTCCCATTAGTGCTTGACAGCAGGCTGTTTGTAGCTGCGAGACCCTACAGAGAATCAGGTCAGCCACAGTGCCTCTGCCCTATTGTTGGCACATGTGCTGCTCGACCTCGATGGACTCTTCGTGGGTCCACATTTTTGGCGGAGGTTATCTAAAAATAAGGACAAACAAGCTTGAAACCTACATTGGTCGTAAATAGGTTGCTCACTGAAAGCAAACACTTTGATTTAAGCTATTTCTATGTTAAACCAAAACATACCTGAGAATGTACACTTTATTTATTGAGCACTTTTCAAAATGTACTTTTGGGAATGCTTTTTATCAGGGAAGTTGAGCTTTTGCGAAGGTGAAGACTTAGATTCTAAAGATGGACCAATCTTCTGCAACGATAGTAAAGCAATTTATCTGTTGCTGTTACAGAGAAAAGAAAACTTTGGAGTGTTTGTTTGTCCTTCAGTCTACAAGACAATCCAGCTCTAAGCTAAGAAAGGGAACATTGTGTTTGGGAACATGCCAAGAAATCACTAAAGTGAACGCACACTCATACGCACACAGCGCCAGAACAGCCAAACTAATCACTATTGCAGGATCTACACCGTGTCCTCTTGTCTATGAACAGTAATGACAAGCACTATTCTCATTGTGTCATTAATTTATCATCTGCTGTCCTTGGCTCTTCTCGTTCCTTCAGGGTGATTGAAAATAAAATGTAATCAACCACAGTTTTTTATGACCTAGGTTTATGAGCAATTTAAATTTAAATTCAAAATGTACTGCATGCACATGTTGTATTCATTTATCTACAAGACACATCCAGTCTCTGGAAGCCCCTGTCTTGCATTTAAACACACTCAAGTTGCAAATTAACAAACAAGTTGCTATAGATATGTCCTTCAAGCTACTTAATCTATTTTATATTCTTCTTTATATTTACTCTAACACACACACACATCCATATGCACCTTCAGTCCTTTTTAGAATGGTACATTGGTTAACTTTGATGACAGAGACCACTAGAAATATCCTATCCCTAAAATCTTTCTCCCCCTTCTATTTGAATGTTTGCTTTGGCTCGGCATGATGAATGATCGCTCTGACCAATCAATTCTATTTAGATAAGCTTCCCTCCAGAGAGGACAGGAAAGGGAAGAAGGATGGATTTGTTGAGGTATTCAACACAGGCCCAAGGTTATTGTTATTGTGGCTGCTCTCCAACCTGATGTTCAGGTAGGACAGACTGATAGCTGTTTTCTAAGAGATTAACCTCTCAGAAAGTACTGCGAGTACAGCAGCTGTGTACAGGATGAGCTAAATAAAACATCAGTATATCATGTTCTAATAAGAGGGGTAATTAAATAATATGCTAATTGGTAGTGTGTTATTGCAGATAAATGACACCTAAAGAAAAGTTATGTAAGTGTTGATTTCTTCCAGTGCAATAGCCCAAAAATGCCATACATGTACATACAGTGTTGGAGCAAGCAGTTGCTTCAGGGAAATATTTAGGGAAATAAATGTGTATCTTCAAGTTTGTGTGTATATAAATAAATAATGATGCTCTGGTATACATTGGACTGTGTATATTACAAATATTACACTGGCATTTTCTAGCTTTATCCCTTTTATGACATCTGTCAAACTAAGATGTACAACAGTTTAAGATTGTCTAACTACTTTCGATGATTCAGCCAAACAGGTCCCATAACTCTGGTCATTAAATCACTCTTCTGTTGTCTCTTTAACAAAGATATCGCACATTATGTGTAAAATGACCTTTCAGGAGCTTTTTGGGTGGTGAATGAGCCAATATTATTATAGCTGATGATTGTGAAAGTGAACTTTTACCCAACATCCCCCCCCAGTGGGTTATTTGCAGTGTTACCTGAACGGGCAGAAATAACCACCAGACTAACATTTGGATGTTTTTTATTGCATTTATTTAATGATTATTACTTATAGGAAACTGTTGCTTTGGATCCCTGCAAATGACCTTTTCAGCACCCATTTTACACATCTTTAAATGATTACACCTTCACATCAACAACAGCACATAAACAATTACAAGACTCGGCAAAAGAATATCACAACCAATAAACAGTATGACAAAACACAAATCGTCCAAACTCTTGTCCCATCCACGTAACTGATATACATGTTTTACTCCCGAGATACAGGAACACATCTGTGGAGCTGTGTCTATGGCTAAAACATTGTTGTTTGTTATAAAACTTATCAACCACTTCTACAAGCACAATGTCATCTTTTTAAATGACTATTTTGTCTTTAACTTCCAAAGCATAAACAAGCTCATTATAAACATCTTCATAGTCTAATTTTACTGAAACAAATCTCAGTTTCTTGAGCCTTTGACCCCATGTAGAGGTGCCGCTGTTATTGAGGACACATTTGTATGAGGAGACACCTTACCCAGTATATGGACAAACTGTGTTCTTATCATTACACATGGAAACTACTTAAGAACATGTACAAAATGAGCAATGCAGAGGAAACGCTGCACCACCATCATCAAGAAAAAGAGTCCCTGACTTATACAGGCATGCATTTATCAAAATATGATAGATTACACCTGCATAGTAATGTTTCAAACATTTTCCATTTCATTAGACATTGAAGCCGTGTAATCACTTGTACATTCCAGTTCCTCTGCTGCCTTTGAAACATCCACGTCAAAGGGACTTGTTGTTATTGAGGCATCATTTCTAAGTCTTCCACTTCTTACAGTGAGTGTCAGATGATTGACAGGAAGCAGTGACATGAAAACAATCAACACAATGAAATGACAATATTTTATTACAACTTTTTGTCCTGAAACATAAAGAATGAAGCTATATATTGTCAAATTCTGAGCTATGTTGATGGAGTTTACAAGAATTAGTTCTGAAACAGCTTTTTGGTTTCTGAACATTTGACCTGTTGAAAATCACTGGTAAAGCGTGTAGTATTAATAATGTGGCAAATGACTCTAGTCAAATGTCATCCCTGCATGGAAATACTTTCATGCAGAAGGGAGGATGAACATGACTCAGCAGATATTTGGTTCGCCACAGTTGTAGTCATATTGTATAAAATCCTTTGTAGTGAGGATGCCCATCTCACAGAAAACAAAGTGGAAAACAGACAGAAAAAATGCTAGAGCTGTTCTTTCAACAAGCAAAACCAGACTCACTAAATCTTAATGATAACAAACCTCAATTTTCAACCCAATTTGCTCATGTTTCTTCTTTTTCAAATGTATTCTAAACCCTTGCATTTGGACAGCTAACACTTCTGAAGATGTGTTTTATTTCTGACCGATCTAAGAGCTATGCCTATATGTTGCTCTCATAGGACACACTTGTTCGTGAGCCAGGCAAACGTAGGCCCATCTCAGCATCCTCATCAGAAACTGTGTGGATCGAAACTTTGACATCCAAGTCACCTTCAGTGTGGCGTCCACTTGACAGTAGTGCCTGGCAAACCTCCTCCTCCTCATGGCCTAGATCTGGTCTGATCACAGACAACGATGTCTCACCCTGAGCCCCTTTGTTCCCCGTGTCCACGACCTCCTCTGAGAACGTGCGGCAGTTGAGGATGAGCGGCGGCAAAGGAACGCTTCGAGCCAGATCCTCCATGTGCCGAGCGAACTCCATGGTCTTGTACTGTGTGACCTTGGCGAGCTCCAGCGTCTTGGCGGACGTGATGATGGGAATGTGCTTGGCGACCTCCAACGCCTTCTGCAGCTTCTCTGCGCCCTCGGTGCGGAAGAACTCGTTGATGGCTCTCTCGGTCTTCCTGAGGTGGCTGCTGACCATGCAAAGACGTGCTATGTTGAGGGGCACGGTGATGGCGAAGGCCACCAGGCAGACGATGACGAAGTACAGGCCCAGGCCACTGCTGTTGTGGGCAACACGAATAGTTACGGTGTAGTTTTTAGTCTCGCCTGTCCAACTGGTGGTGACGCAGGTGAAGCGGCCACGATCATTGAAGGAGACCAGAGTGATGTTCAGAGCTCCATTCTCCTGAATCTGCCATTTTTCACCTGAAGGCGGAACACAAAAGACAAGGTTTTTTTTTTTAACTCTAAAACCGTGATTTGGAAAGAAATGTGAACTGAATTTAACAGCTCATCCCCTTCACTGTAGTAACACAGCATCAAACATTTACATAGGTCAACAAACCCCATAAGGACTCATTTCTCAATATCATTTAAATAAGTACACCGGATTAAGAAAAAAGTGGTTCACGATACGATAATACATTATTGTCAGAGCAAGCTTGACATTGTTCTTGATTTAACATAACATTACAATGACAGAGCACAATATGTTCGAGAATCTTTAACATACATTTGACCGTGAATTGACTGCATTCAATTTAAGGATTGGCTGGTGCAAAGAAAGAGTGATTGAGTCTAACTTCATTAAATTGTGGGACCCTGTATCACCAATTTGATTTTGATCTGCATACTGGTCTGATTATAGATTTCAGAACATCAATGCTTCTCCAGTGTAGTGTTAAGTAAGTATGTTGTTGACATAGTAGGGTTTTTGACAAATCTCTGTTGAAAAAACAGTTTCAGAACAATGCACATGCACATTAAGGATGAGGCAGGCAGTAATGACAGATTTCAGGTCTTGATAAAAAACACAAGAAGATGGAGTGTATTTTTTTCTTTTTTTAAATATAAAAAACAACTATGGGTCTAAAGAACTCAATGTTCTTCATGAACCCTTTCTCAGCACAGCATTTCCTCCCCTCTCCTCAGTCCTTACCCAGCAGAGGTCCATTAGAGTTGAACCACTTGGTGTCATTGTAGCCTCCGGTCACATTACACTCTATCAGCGCGGTGGTTCCCTCATTCACCACAATGTCCCCGCTGGAGAGGATGACTAGACGCATGAGGGGCACCGGCACCACCACCGGCACCGCCACCGGCACCGCCTCCGCTTCTGACCCATTCTGAGCTCCGTCTGCTGCCCAGCCACCAAAGAGCAGGACTGTGAGAAGCAGGTGAGACAGGTGGCGTCTCTGAGGTGGCAACATGTCGGAAAGAGTTAGAGCTTCAGCTCACATTTAGATGAGAAGAACCTGCAAAACAGGAAGACTCTACGGTTATGTTTCACGCAGCAACGCAGGGTTTTAAACACTTACTTTTTTGTGTCTTCATAAGAGTCATGTCCATATTAGAACAATCTTTATAGAATCCATCATTGACATTTCATCTTTCTACAGTTCAGTATGTTAACATATGGACATATGGATTTTCACAACATCTTCTTTCATGTAGGCCTATTCCCTTTTTAGTGACAAATGTAAACCAAATATTAACATCTAGACGTTCAAGGCCAAAACTTTATGATATAAAAAGACAGACATTTTTTTCTTCTTCAATAATTACCACTCATTTGTTGCCTTTGCTTTTTCCATCACCATTTTTAACTACAATCATATTTAGATATCTAATTAGATTTAATTTTCTTTATTTTAAACTAAAAATAATTTGATTAAGATGATGTCTAGGGAGCACAGTCGTGTATAGGGTGATAACATAGGAGACGTATCACTATATCATAACTCAGCGTAGTATTGCCGTACATAGGCCTACGGTACATGTATGCTTTGGTGTTATGTGAGAGGAATAGTAGGGTAAACAATCAGTTTATAATACAGTTATCAAGTAACAACAACAGTATGTCAAGCTCAGCTGGAATACTATGTGTGTATTTAGTGCATTTAACTGAAGGAAAAACCTTAAACAGAATCACCAAATTCTCAAGAACCTAAACTGACAACATTCACAATGTTTCCCACCTGCTGCTCGGACAGCGACCAAACCAACTAATCCTCGAACGATATAGACATCCAAAAAAATAACTGGAATATATTCCTTTTAGTTTTAAAGTATGTTACTCAGTTTTAACACGCAATTGTTAGAACAAAGCAGACACGAGCTGCCTGTCCGGTCCGTCTACTTCCTGCTTCAAGTAAGAGGGAGTGGGTGTGGCTAAATTGTTGGCAATTCTCCCAAGATGCAGCAGGAGAAGGTGGGTGATAGGATTTTTCTTATTATACATCCATGATTGTACCTGCTAATGGAAAGATGACATGCGGAAGTACAGCTTGTGTTATGATAACTACTAATAATTAATAATGATAACATGTTCATATAATACTGTAATCCATTTGTATTTGCCATCAAGTTAAACGTTTTGAGGATAGTGCACATTGTTAGCATTTTTTCGAGAATAAATGAATATACAACTAATACACATTAATGCCTTGTGCCTTGAGCATTTTTTCCTTACTGTAATTTTGTTGTGAAAAAATACCGTTCCGGAAGTACTGTTTTGATTTGACTGTATTTTAGTAGTTTCTTGCATCAAACTAATTTATGCAATGACCGGCATTACGGTTTGACTTTCTTCAAAATAAAATGTTACACCTCCAACGCTTGGAAAATAAAATAATATGTTGAAGGAAAGAGGCATTTGAGTAAATATCTCATTCTATGAAATAAAATAAAAAGAGGACATCTTTGACATATTTTGATATGAAGATGTCTTTCAATCTGTTTCGTTGGATGGAATCGCTTTACAAGAATACTTACACGGACCCTTTGACCTCTGTTTTTAACCACCAACTTTTGTTTTGAAAAGTCAGCCGGAAGCTATTCTTCTCATTGTGTCTAACTGTCAGTTACTGGTCAGTAAAAACAAAATGTGACGTGGCTAATCCTTGTGGACAAAAAGAACGAGAAACCCTGAAGCAATAACTGTTTACGGGAAAACTAAAAGGCGTTAAAGGTGCAGAAAGACAGGTGCAAACTGAAATATAAGAGGCAGACCTATCGTGCTGTTGATTTGGGGAAGGAAACGGTGAGCAGGCTGGGGTTAACTGCTAGCATCAAAACACTGACAGCAACAAGGTGAGTTAGTAGCTAAAGTGAATCAATGTGTGTTGTATATCAGTGTGTGTAGCTAAAGTGTATCAGCGTGTTGTTTTTCCACTAAAGTATGTGTTTATAGTTATACAAACAGCGTTATATGTTTTAAACGTGCGCTTCTTCTAGTCATTCTGTCAAATAGACATTAAATGGACTGTACTTATATACATTACTTAACATAACATATTAGCATCTCAATGTAAAGCATTAATAGCAATTTAACTAATACAACCATATTGCTAATTGTCCAAGGAATATGTCACTGAATGTAAGCTTCATATTATACACATTATAACATCGATTCTTATTCCTGATGTGTATTAGCATGCAAAGAGATACTGTACTTACCACTTAATGTGGACACCTTTTGTTGTAGTTTGACTGAAATAAATCCCAGAATGAACTTTAAACTGACACTCTGCAGCTGCACAGATAACTGACTGCTTAGTTGACTGCTGTTCCCTGGGTGTTGAGGAAATGCATTCTGGGAAATGTATGTTATCACTGATTGAAGGAAAGTGTTTTCACAAAAACAGTGAATTACCCTTTCTGTAAAGTAACAACTGGAATTAAGTGGCTTGATATAACAATTGAGACTGATTGGATATTTCCTTAAACATAAAATATTATGTTATAATTGTTATATTTTCACTTTAAAGGCATGTACTAAGACATTGAGATGTCAGACAGCGAAGCTCCAGCCGCTCCAGAGATGCCTACAGAGGATGGCTCTCCTGCAGAAACCCCTGACATATCCTCACCGACCACTCCTGACAACTCCACTGACGTTGCCCCGACGAGGAAAGCCAGGAGGAGACCAGAAATCCAACCAGTAGCTGAAGTCGAGGAGAAGCCGAAAGTAGAGGAGCAGCCCGCAGAGGCACCGGTGAGATAATTATTGTTTATACTAGAAATACATGCTAATTGTATGAGAGCATATGCCATTAAAAAGACAAACATTTGGTAACATTTTCTGAGCCTGACGATTATGGTGAGGCTAGGCCACGTAAAAATAAAATGATGTCTGGGACAGATACTGTTGGGTACTTAAGTATTCTAAAAGGAGAGGCTGATTTAAAACCATCTCAAGTCATCTCCTGGCTCTACACTGAGTATTATAAATGTGTTTTAAACAAGATGCTGTAGTGTTCTTTTACTAAAGCAAAATCTAAGACACCAAAGATCACTTTCGCACTGAAGTAATTGATTTCTTACTCATTTGCAACTTTTCTCTCTGTCTTTTCTTTTCCACCTCCTCCTTTTCTTTTGCCCTTTCTTTCCCGTCTTCCTCTCTCTCAGACACCCAGTCAGTCCACGGTGTCTCAGGGTGGCTGGGGATACTGGGGCAGCTGGGGGAAAACCATCTTATCTACAGCAACAGCTACTGTGGCCACTGTGGGTGAGTATAGACCACCATATACACAATGCTCATGGTGGTCTTTTCAGTTATCTACTCTGAGAACTACAGCCAGTAGTCTAATTATCACATGTTTAGGGTTTAAACTCACCACATTTCTGTTTTTAACCATTACATCTCTTCTGTCCATCCAGGCCAAGGCCTCACTCAGGTGATAGAGAAGGCTGAGACATCGCTGGGAATCCCCAGTCCCACCGAACTCTCAGCGCGAGTAGAGGAAGAGCAGAAGGAGCAAGGTGGGGCTTTACTGTATGACAACACATCCCACCTTTTCTCCATATTGTCTTAGCCTTGTATAATGTTTTTTTTTTTGCTCTTCCTGAAGCTGAATCCATCAGTGAGACGGACAGAGTGCCGGGCGATGGCTCTGCGGCGGTGGAAAGTGCGTTTGGGATGCTGTCTTCGCTCACTAGCGTCGTCCAGAGCACAGTAAGCAGGAATATCCACTGTTCTTGGACTCAGGAAGGAGAAGTTTATATTTTTGAATCTGAAATATCCAGTTTCATATGGTAGAGTTGAAATAGTAGTAACAGTTGTATACAGTACAAATAGAAGTAGGAATGGGGAAGGTAACAGTGTTTATGTGTCTTTATTTAATACCTAGTGTAACCATTGGAACACATGCATGCACATTATCTTGCATCAGAACATGGTTTGTCCCAAAACATACATTTTTTGTGGACTTTTGATATTGGACTCACAATACTCAACCATGGCATTCTTGTTTTACTTTTATGTATGCACCACGACACCAAGTCAAATTCCTCGTACGTGTAAACCTACCTGGTAATAAACCTGCTTCTGATTCTTCTGATAAGAATTGACCATCAGTGAAAATGATCTTATATGGTGAATGGATGCTCACAACATACAGCTTTCGGGAAATGATGATTTTTCTTTCATTTGTATTTCCTTCTCCTCTCAGGGGAAAACGATGATAACTGGCGGTCTGGATGCTCTGGAGTTCATCGGGAAGAAGACGATGGATGTGATAGCAGAAGGCGATCCTGGCTTCAAGAAGACCAAAGGGCTGATGAATAGGAACTCCACTCTGTCTCAGGTGGGCATACTGGGGTCAAACATGTACATTAGGAGGACAAACACCTATAAAGACAGATAATATATCATGACATACCTCTTCATATCAGTTTATAATCAAAAGTGAGCTGAACCAAAATGTATCTAGCAAGAAGAAACTTGATTTAACTGCTGGTTTGAAGAGAAAAGCACATTTTCATCCCATTTGTTAAAGCACTGTAACAATAGGGTAAAACTACTGTAAGACAAATATTCCAATGGATATAAATCCAATAAGAAGACACATGATGTAAATAAAAACAAGCTTAAAGTGGACCTATCATGCTATATTTGAATAATATATTGTAGGGCCATACCTATATAAAACATGTCTGTGAAGTTTTTTTTTTCAAAATACCAAACAGATCATGCATTTTAGCCAAGCCTCATTTCGCTCTATTTGCTCTATTCCAGCCCTGTCTTCAATCACAAGGGCTGATTCTGTAGCAAATGAGCTGCAGCTGACCACGCCCCCCGGCAAAGGAGGGGGGCGAGGCACGAGCACCATGTTACCATGCTGTTACCATGCTGTTACCATGCTGTTACCATGCTGTTACCATGCTGTTACCA
Source organism: Notothenia coriiceps (assembly GCF_000735185.1). Lineage (NCBI taxonomy): Eukaryota > Metazoa > Chordata > Actinopteri > Perciformes > Nototheniidae > Notothenia > Notothenia coriiceps. The sequence continues at coordinate 31,939 of NW_011359314.1, forward strand.
TGCTGTTGCCATGCCACGGCAACCCTACATTCCCCTGATAGGTGGAGAGTTGCCCATATAGGCGGAGCTCCTTGTTTCTGACTTCAGTCTGTGTCAGATCCGTTGCAGCCCCGTTTTTAGAGATTTTGGTATGGAGGAAAAGAGTGAGGGTTGTGTTTTCTGACACTTGGTGAGTTCCCTGACACACCGGGGACAGATATTCATGTATAAAAGACGTACAAAAGTGCATTTTGTATGATAGGTCCCCTTTAACTTAGGTATCTTTACAAAATAATCAGAATTCCAGAAATCAGTTTTATCAGCATTAATGTTAACCAAAGTGAAATAAAGTTGCTGACTAACTCTAGTTGAACTCCTGATTGTCTAACGGGTAACATTTGTCCACTCTCTCTCAACTTCTCATCTCTCTCTGCATCGTAGGTGTTGAGGGAGGCGAAGGAGCGTGAGGAGCAGCAGACGGCAGAAACAGAGTCTTCAGATTCCGAGAAGAAGATGGTCGCTCACTACGGGATGCTGTTTGACGAATTTCAGGGTCTGTCACACCTCGAGGCACTGGAGATTCTGTCTCGAGAGAGCGAGTCTAAGGTACAATGAAACCTGCTGTGGCTGAAATTAATTTCTCCTGATAGTACCCTCAAATGTGACTTTGTTTTTGTATTTTTTTATGTGTGTGTCCTGTAGGTGAAGTCAGTGCTGACCACTCTCTCAGGAGATAAGCGGGTTCAGCTCAGAGAGGATCTGGAGCTCATCAAGGAGTCTTTCTCCCTGGTAGAGTTTGATGATGAGGAGGTGGACGAGAAGAAAGGTCAAATCCCTGTGAAATGCTAGCACTGCGACATTAATACAGCCCCAAACATACCAGAATGTATGACACACTTGTATTGATTAATTGTACATTTCTGATTCCAGATGAAGACGGCTCAGAGTTTGAGAGGGAGTTAACAGAGTCCTTGGAGGGTCTCAGTGTCACTGCCACAGCAGAGAAACTCAGCAAGGTACCAACCCACACTTTTCTGTGTTTTAGATTGTTCAGTTTGAGTTGAGAACATTATTTGTGAGGCTGATATCTTAGTCTTTTTGATGCAGCCCTACAAAAAAAACAGGCATATGTATCAGTATAGAAAATAATCATACATTACAGGTTCAAAAGTTATGTAGAGTTGAGGCAGTACAAGTTGTACAGGTGTTATTTTAGATTCTATTAGATTTTGCAGTTCCTGTTTTTATTGTGGTAAACAATAAAGCAATCTGGGTTGGGGAAGTTACTCACATGGTCTCTTGCCTCCAACAGGCCTGTAGGAGCACCTGCAGCCAGATCACCAACATGACCAAACCAGAGCAGGAAGAAGAGGGGAGCGAGGAGGGTGTGAAGAAAACACTTTCTGTGGAGGTATGCTCATATCATCAATATTTAATATTAAAAAGAAGGGAACCATTTGAAGTCGCTATCAGATGAACTTGCTTTTTTAACAGTCGGATGGTGGATGCAGTAAATGTAGGGCAATTTTACTTAATGGTTTGATTGATCAATTATCTCATTGCACCACCCTTTACTCACATGCTAAGATGCTCCTAGCAGATGTTGCTATTGGACCTTTGATTTGTGTGGGTGTCAGAGTAAAGGCAGGACATTTGGAAGTGGAAGTGAAACAGTTTTAATGTAAACCCCTTATGTGCTGCTGGATGTGTTTGTAGAAAGCTGAATATTTCCATCTACACAGTTTCTCTTCTCATGTTGATTCTTGTCCATTTCGTGTGTGTGATTGTATGTGTGTTGTATTTGTAAGGAGGTCCACGCTGCAGCCATCAGGAGTCTGGCAGAGTTGACGGCTCGCTCCATCGAGCTGTTCCACAAACTGGCTGAGATGATCCTGTTCTCCAACAGCAGCACAGAGGCCAGCGCCCTGTCACAGTGAGATGCCTTTCTGTTTGGGGACCCTGCAGGACTGTAGAAAGTCACATCTGGACTGTTATTAAACATCTGTATTTCTATGTTTCCTTCCTCAGGTTAACTGTTGTCTTGTGTAAAGAAATCTCACTGCTTTCCAAGAAGTTCACCTCCTGCTTAACAACGGCTGGGGTGAGTGTGATGTTTCTAACTTTTCTCTCATTTTTACACTGCTGCTGTTAATTCATCAGAAACCAACCGAATTTGATCTTTCTTTTTTACAGTCGAACGAAAAGGGAGATGTCCTCAACCCGCTGATAACAGGAGTCTTTTTAGAGGTTTGTGGCTCTCTCTTCACATACAGTGAAATTAAGTCACAATATTTCATTTTCAAACAGTCCAGAGAACAGTCCAGAGGAAGTAAATCTGTGATCATCTGGATATCAAAAAATAAAAACCTATATGAGCCATTGATGATACTGCATCAGCAAAAGATAAAACTTCCTTTTACATGATTATTTAGGGAAATATTGAGTTGTAAAAACTCAATTTCTTAAGATTAGTAAAGAGTGGAAAATACATGGTGCATGTGATCTCAGATCATTGTTAGACATGTTGTTCTCCTTGAAGGACAAAATCAATGATTCTAAAGCCGAAAGTAACAGGATAGGAAGATTGATTGTCTGTATTCGTGCCAAAGGGCTTTTACAGGCACTGTCAAGACCATTTCGGAATGATTTTGAATTGGTGTTGACATGTTTGAATCATCCCTCCTCTCAGGCATCCAACAGTGCGTCTTACATCCAGGATGCTTTCCAGCTGCTGAGGCCCATAGTGGAGATCTCCCACATCCAGAGGAGCGCTGAGTCCACAGATGCAGTGAGACGCTGACGTCCTGTCTCTCCCCGCCCCCCCCCCCGCTGCCCTGACAGCACAGAACTGACACATGGTTTTCAGGACAGAATCAACAGCACATCTGGGAGGAAAAGTGTGTTTTTGTTAAACAGTGTTAACTTTGCAGGCATTTTGCTAATCCCAGTAGATGTACTCGCTGAAGTAAAGTGTTGAGAAGGTCTTGGTCTACCAGCTAAGAGAAACCTTACCCTATTATTCTTTCTTTTATTCCAACATGTACACTCTTTCTTACTGACAGCACTTGTCGATTTAAAGCAGAAGTGGAGGACTTTTACATATAAATCAATGACAGTTATATTTAAGCCATTTCCAACACAGTTCACAAAATGCTGAACACATCTATACCCGCCAGGAACCGCTCTTAAGAAAGATACATACAGCATAAAAACAAAAGTGGTTATTTGTTTATAAAAATGTGTCTCATAATAATTTGTAAGATAGATTGATAATGTATTTTCTCTTTACTGCACAATAGCTGGACCTTTGTATGCATATTTCTCTAACACTGTTCCCTTGCAGAAGTTTGGGGGAGGGTGAGTGTCTTTGGACGCAAGTATTGAACAACATGGAACACTCTGGGTTCTAGCTGACTCAGGAAGCCTTGGATTACTTTTTTAAACATACAACACACATGTATTGTCATTTTATTGTTTGACAACCTTTTTTTCGTTTTATTATAGAGCAATATCAACTTTTAAGTATTTCCATTGCCCTGCAAATACAGTAGGCATCCTTACATATTTAGGTGACTCTCCATGTTCAAATATCTTCCGGCTGGTTTTTTTCTCTTTTGCCACCGCTAAAATTGAAGACTAAAGACTTAACACTAATAACATTTGTATTGATGTGAGACTTGTAACTTAAACTAAAATAACTTACAGCAAAGACATGCAAGTTTCAAGTTTGAGCTGCTGGAATCCAAACACAAAAAATGACAGACAGGACCTTTTTGGACTCAGCTTGTATTTTTAACAACTAGGCCCCATTTTTAGCTTTCTCTCAATTTCTGATGAACCTGAGAACACTCACAGCTCTGTTTTATCTTTATTTCAAATTTCAGTGCTCCAACTTTGTTGTCATGAATTTCATTATGCATGAAACGTAAGCTTACCTCCAGGTGTTTCAGCTTCTACCTGCAATAAGAATTGAGGTTGTCTTTAAGCCAATAACTTCCAGTTGTATGATATTACACTACAGCTATGTTATGTGGGCAAGTAAAGGGATATTTTTTCAAAAAACATACTGTAATGTATCAGATATTTTTGATGGTTTGCAAATAAATGTGCTTTCCTAGAGGCCACGTTTGTGTTTTTTTTTTTTATATGAGTGTGAAATAACATGTCATTAGTTTTAGTGTTTATTAAATGACATTTTTAATTAATCTGGAAGTTATAATAGGTTGAAATCCTGTGTTTTTATCTTTTTTCGGTAAGATGTAATCATAGACTGTATATATAACAACTATAACTATATATATATAACTATAACAACTGTGTAATGCATGTTTCCACTTGTTGGTCTTCTATATTATACTATTATCAAGCATAGATAAACATTACATTTATCCATTTTGTTTTTTTGTTTTCTCACATATCTTATTTAGACAGCTAGTTTCCAAATAGTATTAAGGACATTGTGTGGGTGATAGAAGAAGTATTCAGCTACTTAAAATAAAACACTATGCAAAGATACTGTATTGAAAGGAAAAGTGATGGAAAGATTATTGAAGTAACACACTTTTTTACAAAAAAGTGTTTCAAGTTAAAGTATTTAATGTAATGAAAACAACCCTTGAAATGATAACAATGCATCATGTAGCCTACTCATATGTTTTGTATGCTGGATGTTAATTTTAAAAGTAAGGTAATTACTAGTATGACAATAAAGTACTCTTCAATTACAGTAGCAATAAGCAATTCAGTACGTTTAGAGTTGTTTTGTAAGACAAAAACTGTTGAGTTTTTCAGATATTGTAGAGCTAACAAATCCATCTTTCCTCAACTGTTTTTGATTGGAAGCAGGATTCAAAATATGGAAAAAAGGTGTTTTAACTTATTTACCCGTTTAGCCTGTAGATATCTCAAATCACGTCGTTACATGACAGTGCAGTAGGTGGCGGTATGCACATTTACCCTCTAATTGCCACCCGCCAACAAACACAAAGAAGAAGAGGTAGGGGACGGAGAAAACGAAGAAGAAGAACAACAGAGGCGCTTTTAGCTAGCTTGGCGGGTAACGTCGAGGAAATTCTGAGGTAAACCTATTTTTTATATGTATATACTTTCAACAGCAATACATTTGCATGTCTCAAGTGTTCAGAGCTGTGTGACATTGCAAAAAGTGGACAAGCAGAGCCGTTTTATTTATGTTTTGTTCCGGTGTTTCCCAATAACGCGAGGATTAGCTTGTGAACATTAGCCACTCATGCTAGCGCCGCAACATCGTTAGTTCGTATGAATGTTATTTTAAATGATGACTAAACACCCTTAACCCTTTCCAAATACTACTACTATATACTATATGGTTCTTTTTGTTAGGTATATATGATGTGTTAGCTCGATGTTGTAAACAACTGTTAGCTAACTTGTATGAGGCTAATTCATCTTCTTGTCATGGTAACGCATAGATAGATAGATAGATACTTTATTGATCCCACGTTTGGAAGTTATTTTAATACAGCATCAGTGTGTTAAGGCATTAAAATATTTAAAAGGTTGAATAAAGTATAAACATAATAAAATAAAAACAATAAACAGCAAATATCAACTTATCTACAGTCATCACTTGGGATGTTAATGGTTGTATTGCACATGTGTTGCAACATTTCACACTTTGGATTGATGACTAATTCGCTAATTTATATATAGATATTTCAAACTATAATAAAGATTGCTTTTTCAGTTTATTATCAACATTTTAGAATACTTAGCATATGTTGACCTTGTTTACTGTGTGTGTGTGTGTGTGTTTGTGTGTGTGTGTGTGTGTGTGTGTGGGGGGGGTGTTGATATGTGCTTTAAACATTAGTGTGTGCATTTTGCTTATTGAAACAGCAGTCGTTCTATCCTCATCCTTGCTTAAATAATGCTGTCTTAACTCCAGTGTTGCAGTTAGATTTATACTTATTAACCAACTCATTTTTGTTGTATCCTCTCCCAGAGTCGTCCCTCTTCATCTCACCGCCTCCCCTTCGCCCCCTTCACACGTGCTGCAGGATTGTTGGGCTTTTAGCTCTCATCCAAACCTGCCAACATGCCAGCCGCAATAACCGATGCCAGTCAGATGATCTGTGAAGTCTGGGCGAGTAATGTGGAGGACGAAATGAGGAAAATCCGGCAAGTTATTCAAAGCTACAGTTTCATTGCCATGGTAAGAGATTACGTTGCTGCAAATGATTGCTTTATTTCTAAGTAAAGCTTTGAATTGTATATGTTGTTTTCTTAAATAATGCATTGGAGACAAAAACATTACATTAAAAAACTGCAGTGATTGAGTGACGATTTGCCATCACGTTACGTTGAGCATTAACAGTGCAGGAATAATAATTAAAAGGTGGAGTTTTCACCTCTGTCTTTATGTTTCATCAGGACACAGAATTCCCTGGTGTGGTTGTCCGGCCAATCGGTGAGTTTCGAAGCACAGTAGACTACCAGTACCAGCTGCTCCGGTGTAATGTCGACCTCCTGAAGATCATCCAGCTCGGCCTCAGTTTCATGAACGAGGCGGGAAAATATCCTCCTGGCACGTCGACGTGGCAGTTCAACTTCAAATTCAACCTCACGTAAGTGGACCGTCCTTTCGCACCGTCTAATCAAATCCATCCTGACCTAAAAGACGTATCGGCTGATGGTTGAACGTGATGGTAGCATTCCTTTAATGTCACTATGTTTTTGCTTTTTTTTTGCTCATCACAGAGAAGACATGTACTCGCAGGACTCCATAGACCTACTCCAGAACTCCGGCCTCCAGTTTAAAAAGCATGAAGAAGAGGGAATCGACACACTCTACTTTGCTGAGCTCCTCATGACATCCGGCCTGGTGCTGTGTGAAAACACAAAGTGGCTCTCCTTCCACAGGTCAGCCGTCTGTTCTAATTCAGCTTTTGCATTGTTAGTCCCATTTTACCGGGCGTTGATCCTACAGTTTCTTGAATGTTATATTATTTATTTAAAATAATTCATTAAAAAAATCACTTCATATCATTTTGGTTACATCTCTAAATGTTACTAGAGCCTTAAAGACTATATAATATGTTAGAATGAATTGGTGGGAACAGTGGATCTTGCACACCTTTCGATCAAGGCCATGTCCATCCTAAACCCAACACCTCTGTTCTGTTTCTCTTAGCGGCTACGACTTCGGCTACCTGGTGAAGCTCCTAACAGACGCACGGCTCCCTGAGGAAGAACACGACTTCTTCCAGATCCTCAACCTGTTCTTCCCCGCCATCTACGACGTCAAGTACTTGATGAAGAGCTGCAAGAACTTGAAGGTATTCAAGAGTCCTTTATTGTGGAGTCCTAACTCCACTTAAGAACAAGAAAGGGCTTATGATCATTGTAGCGAAGATGGCAATTGAAACACAATGAAATGAGACTGATGCGCTACTAATTCATAAAGAATATCCACAGATATACAAGACAGTCATTTTGTCCAAACCTCATCAGAGGTGTTGATTGGGCAAATGATCCTTCTTACAATATAAGAAATCAAATTATGTCAAAACAAGCCTTGAGCTATCTGACATGTGTTATTGCAGGGAGGGCTGCAGGAAGTAGCGGAGCAGCTGGAGCTAAAGAGGATCGGGCGGCAGCATCAGGCCGGATCTGACTCGCTTCTCACCGGCATGGCTTTCTTCAGGATGAAAGAGGTACGGTTAAACACATGTCTTGATGTTTTAAAATGCTTTAGAGTCTTGCTGAGCTGCAGTTCAAGCCGCCTTCACATTTCTTATCCCTGATGAATTACAATATTTCTAGAAAGATGCACTCTGATTTTCTTTTTTTACAATAATTATAGTCATGTGTCCGAAACACGATTGGGATCATCACGTGAAAAACCTGACTTTATTTTAAGACCTAAAATCTGCTTTTGTGGCCCTAAGGTTACCATGCCTTGCTAGAGCTTCACTCACCTACTGTTATACTTCCCAATTGAACTTCCTGTTTTAAAAGGAAATGCAGTACACCAAGGAAATCCTTTTTCACCCTGATAAGTTTGCATACCTGAATACAGCATGTTAGAGTGGAAGATGGGCTTTCATATCTACAGCAGAATGTAATGGAAATCTGTTTTTTCTGTCTCAGCTTTTCTTTGAGGACAATATCGATGATGCAAAGTATTGTGGGAGATTATACGGCCTGGGCTCGGGCTCCACCCAGCCGCAGAACGGCATCTCCGGCTCGGGTCAGGAGGAGACCAACAACAAGCACTGACTGACCTTCAAGTGGAACACGCACTTGTTTTAAAAACCCAACCAGCAGATTCCCCCCCTGATCTCCCTCAACACGTGATCCCTGAACGAGACTAAACAAATATTTCTTTACATTTTCCTCCCGAGTGACTGTAAAATGGACACGGACTCGCAGTGACATTGGATCCTTCACTGGCTCAGACGTTTCTTTTTAGTCGCTTTTACTGAGTATATGGCCACATATTCAGAACCATTTTTTAAACCTGTTTTTGTTTCCTCCCTCCCCCCCCCCCTTTAACAGCATGGGACCAGCTCCTCCATCGTACTGTGATTTCAGACCAAACCTTGCCAAAAACAGTCAGTTTGTTCAATTCAGAATATCCTTCTCATCAGCGGGACTCGTCTCTTGTTGCAGGGATTTCATTTTTTTAAGTTAATGTTGGAAGGGCCTGTAAATTAAAATGTATAATTTTGATGAAAATAAAAATGTTTTAGCTCTTTTCCACTTTCAGAAACTTTTAACAGTGGGCGTCGAAGTGTATAACTGTGCTTGGTTATGCATGTGTCTCAATGGGCAAACTACTGTGGTTCTGTACATTCACCCACCATGACAAACTGTCCACCACCAGGTTTACAGATGTTGTGGTTGCTGTTGTTTTTACATTCTACATTGTTTTAAACAGTTGTATATTAAATTGTTTTGTATTTTGAATGTAAACGTTAAGTATTCAATCTTTTTTACCGGCCACACACACTGACAGCTTGTTTGACATTTGTTTCAATGGCTTTTCTGCAGGTCACCCTTGAAAAAGAGATCTTTTGATCTCAAGGGGCTTCCACCTGGTTAAATAAAGGCTACAAACAAAGGAGACTTAATGCCAGATTTACCCAAGCATGTCTGCAATCTCGCATTTAAAATAAAAAACGAGGGCTGCAGCAATTGGACTAATCAGTCAGAAAGAACATGTATAAACTTTCTGAGCACAAATACCAATTTATCAAGCATAAAAATGCCAAATAGTTTCCATCTTTTTACATATTTGTTTTGTCAGTAAAATTTCATGCCATAAATTGTAAAGCCACACTACCTTCACTGCCCAAAGACATAACATGTATTGAAACACTAGAGAGGGGTCTGCAACCTTTTGGACCAAAAGAGCCATTTCGCCCCCTTATCCACCAATTACTTTTGTCTGGAGCCGCAAAACATATTTGACAGCTTATACAGTTGTATATATTGTTATAACTACCGTTTTTTTGCATTTATTATTTATTACATTATAGAAAACTGTTTCTCTAATCTTATAAGGAGAATACAAAAAAATACACATGCCTACTTTAAAATGAATTAAACAGCACTCGGGGAGTCCTCTGCACATTTGAATACAATTAAAATGGGCCCACTTTGAAATAAATAAAAGATATAGCTGCACCCTAAAAAGAGTTAACAGAGTGAATTGACTGACTGACGATCGTCAGCTGTTTTTCTCCTCGATACGTAAAGGCTGCAGCACCTTTGACAGCTTCTCTCCACATATCATATCTGGTCGAATGTACTTATCGTAAGTCGCTTTGGATAAAAGCGTCAGCTAAATGCAATGTAATGTAATATCAAACATACCGGTAAGCCAGCATCGTTTGCTGTGAAAGCAGAATTAAACCCTCTGTGTTCCTCCGATACTTTTATTTTCTTTGATGTATCCATAGTTCGCTCATCCAGCCGGGGGTCAGGTTATTCGCCTGCAAGAAAAGGCGCTGGCGCGGGACCGTAGCAGGATGTGACGCATCTTTTAGTTGACCTAATTAAAACAGTTTTATTTTTTATTTATGTGTCACAGTATCACCTCAAAATACAAGATACCAAAAATATTCGACCGTGCAATTAAATATAAATAGTCCTACAAATATTTTTATTTTATTTTTGTCTAAACTCCAGGGAGCCAGAGCAGAGGGCTTAAAGAGCCGCGGGTTGCAGACCCCTGCACTAGAGCAAAGCATCAAATCTTTACACAAGACAAGCTGCTGGAAGCATGTTGAAATAAATAATTACCTATCAATTAATAACAGTTTGAACCGTTAGTGTTTAAGTTTAACAACAATTGTTACTCGAGGTCAAAATACAGACAGAAAATGAGCATGCAGCTCTTACAGAAGACTTTCAGGCTTTTCTGGAAGTAGAATCAAATAAAGTTTATTTTTACTCATCAAAAAAAAAAATGCTGTACAAAGGAAGTGCTTCTTTCAGTCTTTAAATGAAAGATTCAGCTAAGGAATTTCTGAGCAATTTTGAGGACGGAGGGATCTTTTCCGTATTTGCGGAGCAGATCTTTGGCCTTTAGTTGGAGCGACTCTGAGAGAGACGAAGACTTGCTGATGTGCAGGAGAACCAGACAGCATTCAACAACATCGGGGTGAGGATACATCTGAGAGGGAACAGGAAAATAATTGAGTTATTAGAAATGAAACCCTTCTTAAATCACTTGATAAAGTCAGCTTGTTTGGTATTGATAGTTGTGTCGTTATCAATATTTTAGTATTGCACCACAGATTTTAACAATAATTAAATACCTTGATTGTGTTCGGCAGGTCAGCCAGCTGTTTCTGGTGTTCTGACATCTTGGTAGACAGAGAGAGCAGGGTTTCCTGCTCCTCAGGCCTGAGGGAGAGCACATACAGAAGCTTAATGGGACAATCCATATAATCCAACAAGATCAGCTGAACACCTGAAATGTTCAAAATGTAAACTGCTGAATTTAATCACCTAGTATGTCATATCAAATGTCATTACAAAGTCAACTAAATTAAAGCATAGTATAATGCCATAAAAAAAGTCATGTCATTTTAAACTGTAGAGATTTAGACAAAGCATAATTTTGGATACTGCATGTGTTGGAATTAAATCAGTAGATCAATGAAAAGAGTACTGAATGGTATATTTTATAGTTTCACAGGCAAACATGATATGAAGAGACCCACGAATGTGTCAGTAACGGAGCCCTCACCTTTGCTCAGCATCAGCAGAGCCCTCTCTGCTGGAGGAGAGCTGCAGGGGCCTGTCTGCGGCCTCCTTCTCCCCAGAGTCCAGCTGCCCTACCTGGGCCCGGCTGTGCCTCAGCACCAGGGCTGCGATCCGCTCCTGGATCTCCCTCACTGACCTCTGGGAGGCCTGACAGGCGGCGTGACGCTCAGACAGAAGCCCATACGCACCGAGGTCCAGGTCTTGAAATGTCCAAGTCTCCGGACTGACACTCTCCCCTGACTCAGAAACATCTCCTTCTCCATTCACCACTTTCTCCTCCACCTCCTCTCCATGACTGCAGTCAGCTAATGGGAGGGAACATCTGCTCTGGATCTGGGTGGGGTTGCTCCACCAGTGTTGGTACAGACGGTGGTAATGGACGAACGCCTCAAGACTGCCAGCAGCCGCTTTGGCTTCCTCCTCTGCGTACTGAAGTACTTTGGGGTGATTTAGTGAACAAACCGTGACCTTACCTGGTGAAACGGAGAAAAGAATAAAATAAAGATTGGTGTGGCAGCTCTAGTTACATATCAATCAAATGTAAATATTTGGGCTGCAAATGATGATTATTTCCATGATCAATTCATCCCTTGATGGATCAAATCATTTTACAGCAGAAAAGATTTGACATTTGAAAATGTATATCTGGTATTTCAAAATTGGTTTAGTTTTCATGTGTACCAATTGCTAAAATCTCTTTTAGGCACTTTCAACATGAGTACAGTGACTGTCTCTCATTTGATCAACCAGCAAGGACACTCAGATCCTCCAATGTTTCACTTTTAAATGTACCTAGAGTGCATTACAAGAACACTGGGGAGGCTGCTTTCTGTTGTTATATCGCCCCAAACTGTGGAACCATTTCATCTTAGAACGGCAACCTCAATTGGAATTTACAAAAGTAAATTAAAGATCTTTTTAATTTGGCTTATACATTTGTAGTAGTATCACTGTTCATGTTTTAACATATTTTAATTATGTTCCTCATTTGTTATCGTCAATGTCTTTAAAGCACTTTGGGCTGCGTCAAGCATGAAAGGTGCTATATATATATAAAGTATATTATTATTATTATTAAAGGGCATAACACTATCTAAATTATGATAGGAAATCAACCAAAAACAGAAATCTTAAAAAACGTAAACATATTACTCTAGCTAAAATCTCAAAGAATTAAATGATTAAAAAAGAAACCAAATTAAAACTTGATTGATGGATTATTAGACAGACATACCGTCAGGGAACAGCAGCCTGCAGAGCTCTGCAGAGACACAGAAGTGTCCGGCGTCTCTGAGCCAGGCCACCGCCTGCCACAGCTCCTTTATCAGCTGCCCGTCATCGTCTGATAACAAGCTCAACACAGCACGGGTCAGATGGAGGGAGGAATACAGCTGAACCTGAGGACAAGGACAACAACAACAAAGACACAACAAGATAGAGACAGATCAGGGAAATAGTTGAGGTACTTATAAGACACTTCTCATTTGGCCTCTTTAATTAGCACAAATGGTTTAAAATCATGCGAGCACTTTGAAGACTGTCACCTGTCTGAGAGGAATGTTGGCGGTGGGTGCAGGACTCTCCAAAGACTTCAGCTCCTGCAAAAGAGTTTTGACGCTGCGGTGTCCTGCAGACGTTTGTGAAACGCCAAACTGCTCCTCCCACACGGCTTTCACTCGGCCATGGATGCTGACGTGACGCTGGCCTGGAGACGCCCACAGGTTGGTGGAGACGCAGGGCGGAGACGCAGCCTGAGGGTCTGCCAACATCACGGCCAGCAGCTCAGCGACACACAGATGCAGCCTGTGGACCTGCACAGGGCGGAAACACTTTAAGAGTTTATTTCAAAACAATTAAAATTCAAATCTTTTTTTGACCCTATTCTTTGAATGTATAACCTGTAAAGTCATGTATTTGATAAGATGAGCAGATTTCTTTCAGATGCATATGGATTTTAGGGATTAGGAATTTAAATATATAAAACAACATATCATGCTCAAAATGCAGATTTCTCTTCAAGACCTTCCCTAAGCAATATTTAATAGGAATACCCAAAACATTTGCAGTGGTTCCCAACCATTTTTGCATGTCTTGTTGTTTTAATTCAAGAAAAAGATCATCATCATCATCCTGTCTCAAATACAATAAAAGTTTTATTTTCTGCGCTGCAGGGAAGTGTTTCTGTGTCATGCTGTTGCCACTGACCAGCAGGCTCTCCTGTGAGCTCAGGACCTCCTGGGCTGCGGTCCAGTCCTGAGCAGCTGCCAGGTCCTTAGCGCACCGCAGCGCCAGCGACTGAGCCAGGGCAACCTCTCCGGAGATTCTGGCCAGACTGGCCGCGGTGCTCAGCGAGGAGACGTCGTTCTTCCTGGCGATAACTTTAGCAGCGTCGAAACTGGCGCCAGCAGCCAGGTAACTGGAAGACGAGGTAAAACAAACGGGAAAGGACACGTTTAAATAAAGTCTGCAATAGAGTTTTACATTGACATTAACTGCCAGTTAAATCCCACCAGGAGTACGAGAAGACACTTTCAGGAATCCTTCCAGTTCTTACCATTTAGCGGCTGCAGAGAAATGTCCGTCCCTCTCCAGCACGGCGGCCCAGCAGGTGTACAGCTCCTTCAGGACCGGCTCCTCTGCTGGCAGCCTGGCTTTCACCAGGGCTATGGCCTCTCTGACGAAAAACACACAGATCTGTTCTTTTAGAATATAAACATATTTGCCGTGAAAACCAGAAACATGGCTAGATCTGCTGCGAACAACTAGAAATGTTCAAGTTCTTTCATTTTTACCCTCCATGCTGTAGCACAGCAACACGTGCAGACCAAACAAACTGTGCACATTACTGTGTAGGTATTTGACCGAAGGCTAATGACAAAAATAAGTAAATAAATGCTCATTTGAACAAAAAGATGAAGAGAGGGAACCTGTAGAGCTTGTGAGAACGCAGCAGGTTGATGGCTTCGTACAGCTTGTTGATTGACAGCAGGTGAGATGCTGCCTTCAGGTACTGCTCCTGCAGACACAGCTGCTTCACAAAGGCCTCCACTGTCCGGCTCCACACCAGGAACCCCGCTGGAGGAGGAAACACAGGAGTTATTCAACACGTGTATTTCGGTGTATTCACGGCATTCATTTTGTCATTCTACAGTATTGTCGTTTTATAGTTATTTGTTAATGTAACCCAATTTGTGTTCTTTGAAATTGAAAAGGATATCGCATTGTGTTTGTTACTTTCGTTGCAGTTGTATATGTCTTAAGTGTAATTTGGCTTGGCTTCCTATTTATGGACATGCTTTTATTTTCAAGGAGAGGTAGCGCAGTTGACAGGAAGTTGTTGTTGCTTTGGAAACAACGTGAGATTAACGGAGAAAAGTAATATCTACATATAAAGACGGAGAAAGTCAACGATAACGTTTATGGTTAAGTGTTAGCACCCCCTGAAGAGGCACAAGCTCTTACGTTGATATTGGAGATTTCAATAAATTCCATTTGAAAAAAAAAACGGGAACAAAACCAATATCCGAATAACGACATTGAAACCCGAATAGTACTCCAACGAACGAATATTCGGTTACAGCCCTAACAGGAGTTGTTGTTATGTTTGGAAGCCTCCTAATGTTATGTTGTATAAGATTTAAACATGAATGAAGCACCACGTTGATGCTGCTCATAGAGTGAGTGTGCAAGGGTCTGATTTACAGCTTAATGAGATGTAATCAGTCCAACTTATAGTCGCTCTGTGGTGTGCCTTGATTTTATCGAAGAAAAATAGACTTAAGTAAAGCTTGAGTCTATTTTTTGGAGCAAAAATGGCTCTACATCAAGAGAAGGTGTCAGTGAGTGTTAGCTAAAGATAAACGTATATCCAACATAGCACAGGTCCTAACCCATGGGAGCGAGGGAGAGCAGGTGGTCATTCAGCTCTCCCTTCTCTGTGGCGAGCTGCAGCGCCCCCTCCAGGTCTCCGCTCCACAGCCGCAGGTACACCACTGATTCAAAGTGACCCGCCTCCACATGACCCTCCTCTGAAGAACAAGAGACAACGGATACAATTACTTCACTGACAGAACATCTGGAATCCCACTTCATTCAAGGGTCATTTCAATATTGCTGATATAGCTCAGTGATTTCTATCAGGAGCACATGAACCTGGCAGTGACTGTGTGCATCATGCTCAGGGTCTAAAGTGTTCAGGTCTAAGGAACAGCTAACTTGTGTTACTATAAACAGGCAGCTTCAAGTACAGACAATAACGGCCTGAAAGATATGACCATGGTTTATTAACATATCTGTGTCAACACAAGGAAATAATGACTTACCCTCTGCCTCAAACATGCGGTGCAGAGCCTGCCTGTCAGAAAAGAGGCCCAGATGGATGTGCTCTCCCTGGCCTGGGACACACCCTGCAGGGGGAGCTGGAACACACACACACACAGAACAGTAAATCGAACCGTCTTTTTATGTATTATAACAGTTGTGCGAATCAATCCTCTCTTACCACTGTTGTGTTTGACCGAGGCCAGAGTGATGCAGTCTTGCAGCAGATCCTCTTTGGGCCGATGGTCCATGGCGGTGCTGACGGGCAGCATGGAGCGAGGCTTCTTCTTCTTCAGCAAGTCTGGAGAGAATTGCAGACACACCCATACAGTTACATGTAAAACAGATGCAGACATTCAGCTGAAGTTGTTTTATGAACTAGAGCACGTACCTGGTTTGTCTTTGCTCTTTACGGCAGTGAAGGCTTTTCTTTGCGTCTCAATTATGGCTAAAAAACAACATTTCAGAATAAAGTTGGCTTCACTTTAAAAAAGGTCCTACAAATCTTACTTTTGCTAAATCTATAACTACAACTCTCTTACCTGATGGAGGTACGGAACTGCTTGTTGAGCTGACTTCATCTTCCTCATCTTCACCAGACAGCTCCTGAGCTTTCACCGCCTTCACTCCTCCTGTAACTGAACCTCCGTTCATCTCTAGTGGTGCGGCCCCTCCGGCCCCTCCGGCCCCTGACACCTTCTTGTTTTTCTTCTTCTTCTCCTTCAGGTTGACCATCTTTTTCCCTGAAAGGATAAGCATGTGAACGTTACAGTCAGTTCGTTTCACTAAAGTCCAGAAAGAGAGAGTTGGAGGTCGGGATTTATTGGTTTCTCAAGACAGATGTTCACCTTTAGGTGGCTTTGTAAACTCTTGTGTGGAGACCTTCCATTCATGCAGCGTGAAGTCCTTTCCTCCAGTCCAGATCACATCTGGATCCACAGGCGACCAGTCCACACACAGCAGGAAACCAACGTGACCGCGGTAGTTACAGATAGCTGCTTCCTCCAACACGTCCCACACCTGAACAGAAGAAAACAAATCAAAGAAGGTTTCAAATCTGAAAAGAAACAATTAAATGAAACGGGGACTTCAAATTGATAAGAATGTCTGATGCAACAGTTGACATTAAAGGTCACCTATTATGCAAAATTATTTATAAAGAAATATGTGTCCCTTCTGAGATTCTGAAAGTTTCAAGAAAAAAAATGTGCTCTCTTTTTCTCCTGGTCATTTACATAAAAACCTGTCTGAAAATGAGCAGATGAGACTTTGGTCACTTTATGATGTCATAACGATTTTTTTGGGTTGTGCAACCATTAGCCAATAACCAACCAAGGTAACACCCCCCCCCCCACCTTATCACCTGAATCTCCTCCTAGAGCACCATTGTGTTCTTTTTAACCAAATATCTCTCAGAGGGGCGTGGGGAGGGGCTCCTTATTTTCATCGGAAGTAACAGATAGAGAATCAGCTCTTTTGAAACAGGGCTGAAACAGAGGGGATTATGGGATGCTACAATTCATGATCTGTTTGGTATTTCGAGCCAAACACTTCGGAGACATGTTTCGTATACATCTGAGACCTATAATATATTGATGAAAAACAGTATAGTAGGGGACCTTTAAGAAACCAAGCCTACTTATTCAATCAAAGGTAAAGCGAATTCCAAACCCTTAGAAAGGAGCCTGTGGCAGACAGATTCAAGAAATGTCCCTACAGTTTTTGGTTGATTCAGACAGACTCTGGAGCAGCTGAGTTAACCATTATCATGGTTTTATGCACATGATACTAACCTGAGCTGTTCCATCATATGAGACGGTGACCAGCCGGGCTTCGTGGTGTGGACTCCAGACCATACCGGTGATTTTAGCGGTGTGACCACACAGCCTGCGATACGGCTCTGTCAACACTACAGGGCTTTCTGGAGGACTCTCTGTGCAGAAAAGGAAACAGCATTTAAATACCTACCCGGCTTAGAACATCTTAAAGTGATGTTGAATATTATTATTTCAATTCAGAAAAAAATACAAGCTCTTACAAATGATGTAGGACTGACTGAATAGTATAATTTGCTTGGCCAACCTATGATGGAGCGGAGGTCGTGCACGTAGACGGTGGCGTTGCTGGAGCCTGACGCCAGGAGGCCGTGCAGCTCCGGCGGGGAGCTGTGGTCGTGATGCCAGCGCAACGTGTTGATGATCTTGTGGTGCTGCTGGATGCTGCACAGAAGCTTCAGACTGGGAGCCTCATACACATCAATACACCTGTGACAGAGAGCATGTGCTATCAAGCATTGGAAAACACACAGGAACCACGATCAAAAATGTAAGTAATTGTAGTTCCAAGACCAAAGTGAAAACTAGTAAGGCATGACAAAACGATAGAGACGGTTATAATATCAACACTGGATGACTTCTTGCCTAACAGCCAGATTTGGAAAGCAAACTAATTAAGGCTCATTTGATAATTTTTTGTCCTTTTATATACATAGTGCATTACAAAACATCACAATAAACTAATTAGCAAGGTCTCAACTAGCCAGTATTTTTGTTATGAAGACCACACAGAGTAGAGAGGACCTGACAGGCTGATGGTTCATTATGAGACGGTCGTCACTCACCCGTCCTCGTTGCCGATGGCAACCACTTTCCCATCTGGCTTCCAGCTGAAGTCTGTGTGTGGAGACAGCTTGTGCTGTTGGGAAGCAGAGCTCACCTTTATGACCTTTTAAAATCACCTCTCTTTCTATGAGCAGGAAAACATAGAATAAACCGTCATGCCAGGAGTGCAACCTTGGTATTAACCTCGATTAAAGCTTTATCACAGATAGAATAAAGAGATTTTCTCATGTGAGTTTTTGATTGATTGTTTCTTTCTGTTGGTACATAGGGGTCGAAGTAGTGATCATCTTAGTGGGACGAACCAATAGTGCTCTCATACTATAAATCACTCCCTTCTTTGTCAAGAGGCTCTCTCCTGTGACTTGTAAAATATTTTCCTCAAACTACTCATGCACCCCCCTTGCTACTGACTTTACTGGTAAACATATCTAATCAATTGTTTTTCCTTTTCTGTGTTTACTATTATTTTCCTCCTGTTATCTGTCTTCAGCCTGTGTCACTATCTCTTGTAATGACTTCATACCGAGATTGTGACGCTGGTTGAGTAAAGGCTTTCTGAAGTATGTGCATGGATATCAGAGGACACAGAGATAAGATAAAAAGGGACTCATAAAATGATTACAGGAACACTGCACCAATCTGAATATATAATAACGACTAAACTGCTCATCGCAGTGTCAGCAGCATGAAAAGCAACTAGTACCCTGAACAGTTCAGTGCGTAAATCATGGTACCAAACCACATTTAAAAAAGCATTAACTTCTAAATCAACCACATTAGAACATGTTAAATGGCCCAGAGAATTCCACCATCGCCCCTCTCACCTTGATGTTGTTGGTGTCTCTGATCAGCTTGTCGATGTCCCCAGCCTCTCCACTCAGTTTAGACGGGTCGTGCTGCAGGATGGTGCCTTCCCCTGCGCAGCTGTACAGGCTGTAGGACGGCTTTCCTCCTGCGGCACCTGAACATCACAGACAAACACAGTATTAACTTAGTGTCAGGGATATACGCTTTTTATTGACCTTTTGGTTTAACTGCTCATAGGGCAATTACACAAAATACATTTCATTGAAGAACTTCCTTCTGGTTCAGCTTGGACTAATTGTATTCTGCATTACAGAGGTTGATTAAAATACTTGAAACTTTTCCGAAATGATTGATCACAATGACTCAATGTGGTTTATTTACAGTAACCTTTCACCTAAACCATATACCTTAAAAATGTAGATGTAAACCTTTTAACGTATGAACCATTCAGTGAGTTTCAGTCTAGTTACTGCTGAAGTCGCGATATATTCTAGAAACCCAGCTAAAAAGGCACTCTACATATAGTTACTCTGTGTTCTCAGGTCTTCTTGTAAAGAACTATACAAGTAGTGTGACAGTTGATAGTCTTCAGATATCCAGAGACGTAAGAAGCATTTGGCCCTGATTTTCCTCTGCACCACTATTTTAATTTAGCTTGGGGATCCAAACCAATGGGATCCCAGAGCTCATGAAGAGAGCCGAGTTGGCATCAAATACGCTTTTTCTCTAGAGTGTTAAGGAGCAACCAGCTCATTTTTGGCCCGGTAACAATTATATCTATGGATTCGAAGCCAAGCGATTGATATACGCTCATCAAAATGTGAGCTGCCGACAGCTGGTGAAATGAACTTCCTACGTCTAGATTTCACCACGAGTGGGAGGTGAGCATTACATGTTTTTTTCCAGCTTTTTCAATTATGGAGTTAATTACAAATAATGCGTGCAGAGCCATTTGGGCTTTTTCGCTGACTTTCAGTGTCCTATCCCAGGAGTTTTCTCCTGAGTCAGAGCGTTCACAACGAGCAGCAGGAGGTTCTTCCAGTTCATTAGGAGCTTACCAAACGACATCGGGGGGACTGGGGGCCCCCAGGCCAGTGTGTACACCGTTTTTCTGTGATAGGAACTCGATATCTGAGGAGGTCTGGGGGGGAGATGAAGCAGAACAAATGGAGAGTCAGCCATACATGACATAGATAGCTGCAGGACAATGGGACTCCGGGGAGTTTGGAGATTATGGGACAAACCCACTAGAAAAACAATGGTTTAACCTACAGAAAAGTCTTCACACAAAGTCCAAGTCAGAGCAATTTTCTCTTTGAGCAGTTAGAAAAATCATATCCATCGTCATTTTGATGAAGGTCCCCTGTGGAGTTTTATTGTAAACACTAAGGTTTTTTGTTTTTGTATTTCCTTTGGACAATGAGGAACTGCAGGTAAAAATCTACAGTAGGGTGAGGTCGAACGTGTGGAGGTTTGTTAAAGTGTTGGAAACGTACATAACTTAAAACCAAAAGTCTGGAATCGTACCTGTTTGAGAACACTTCGTAGATGCCAACTTTTCCATCATCTGTTCCAAAAGACAAGGATCCTTCTTTTTTTGGGTGCCATGCCAGCTGCAGTGAATCAGAATCAGAAACAGGTTTATTGCCAGGTAGGTTCACACATACGAGGAATTTGACTTGATGTCATGGTACATACATAAAATATAAAACAAGAAATCTTTAAGGACACCCTAATAAAATATAGTTAAATAGCAATAAAATAAAGCAGTAATTTACATGGAAATGAATGAATGAATGAACCATAGGCTGCGGAGGCGCACGAGTATCCCAGCCCGTTTCCCTCTCCTGTGGCGTTTCAGTGCTCGGATGCACGTGAGGGTACTTTTTACAAGAATGTCCAATAATTCCACGGAAGAACAGAGAAAAGTGGGAAAGTAATCCGCTGAAGTTGTTTCTTTAATGTTTAGGAGCTCTTCCCTGGTGAAAGAGTTCGGTGTACATCTGCGGCGCCATCTTAGTATTGAAAGTTTCTCAAAGCACTAAATCTTATATTTATGTCATGTAAGAGTTGTCACAGCTGTTTAAAATGGAGGATGCTTCATGGAAAACAAAAAAATGGAAGTTTAATGTTATCATTATAATTGTCTCCACAAACATCCTGATAGTCTCATCTTACCGCTGTGACCTTGGACTTGATGCCCTGCCAGAAGGACCGGGTGTCGTACTGGTTCTGGGTGGTCAGTGTGTTCCACACCCGGATCATGTTGTCCCCGACACCCAGCGCCAGACACCCTGTTCCCACAGGGGAGAAGGTCAGGGCGTAGACGAACCCCCCCAGGGTGGGCAGAGTCCAACAGCAGTCCAGAGAGGCCAGGTCCCAGCATTTAATCTGGAGAATAAAAAGTGGAAAAAAGGTGAATACTTAAAGATGGAACACTGAAAACATTGCTTGCAACAAGACTAACATTTGTACCCTTTATTACACAATCATTAAGTAGCAAATACGCTCCTGCTGCACAGGTCTTTTGTTTACATGGAAAAAGTCTCAGGTCTTTGATTTCAGCTAATGAAAAATGGGAGCAAAAACAAAAGTGTTGCCTTTATACTTTTGTTCAGTGTATTTTATACAAGGCTCAACAACCAGGTAAGGATGAGAGGTGCAATTTCTGTACATGAAACAAGCTGCTTGTGATTATACAAAAAGCAACACATTCCCGTTATGTGTAAGATCAAAGACGGTGACTCACCTCTCTGTCCATGGAGGTGCTGATGATCAGCTCTCTGTCGTCCTGCAGGTGAACTGAACTCACGTTGAAGACGATCCTGTTGTGGTTCTGCCCCTCTGATGATGTCCCCAACAGAGTCCACCTCTGCTTCCCTGTCCGGGTTAGGTCCCAGATCACCAACTCACCACTGATAAGACACACACACATTTATTTACACACAGGAGTACATGTTTTTGTCTCATGCATGGTCCCTTTCTACTACGCTGTGTGTATTTTCTTGTTCCACGATTATGGTTCATATGATCAATAACTATATACACTTGTATTCCTGTGCCAATTCATGATAAAAGCCAATAAAACTAAATGTTTAATTATAGTCTTTTTATTATTTATGTTCGCCAATATACTAAACAACGTGACACCCTGATCTGAGACTGAGTGGACTATAAATAAAAAGGCAAAGCATCTGCATCACCGTAAGATAATAACAAGTATCTGCAATGTGACATTGATTCCTTACTGGAAGTAAAAACACCAGATGCTGACAACAGGAAAGTTATTAATGAAGGGGTTCTAAATGCAAAATAACTCCAAGACACAATTAAGTGACCCAGAAACCTTGCTGTTGCCATGTTTCTTTTTTTTAAAGCTTTCTCTGATGTTCTAAAATGATAAGAACTGTGTGTACCCGAAGCAGCTGGACACCAGTTGTGTGGGTCGTCCCTTCGGCCAGTGGACGTGGAGCCAGAGTCTCTCCTTGACCCCGGGGTCGACTGCAGACCCTCTTTTCTTCAGATATGGCAGCTTCAGAGTCATCACACCTGCAGGGGAAAAACGATTAAAAAGAGGATTACACAAAGCAGAGTGATTTTTGATCCTCTCTGGATTTGAGTTGTTTTTTTCAATTTTCTTAAATTCTTGTAAAATATATATTTTATTATTAAGTACTTTTTTTTTATCTGAAGTTTTACCAGTGGTCAAACTTCGAGTTTAGAAAAACACGTACAGTTGTTGTATGTTAATGCAATGAAATAGAAATGTTTTTTCTTTTCTTTTCCCGAACACTGACAGGAGAAAAAATATATATTGTTTTTTAAATTAGAAAAGAAAAATTAAATTCCTGGCATAAGGTTTAAAATATATAACTTGTACGAGTTTTTTTTCACATAGACACCAACAATAGTCAGGCTGAATCTCTTACTTTTTCCCTTGGCTGAGCTCCAGATCCTCATTGTCTGATCTTTGCTCCCAGATGCTAGATAGCAGCCCTTCTCATCTCCTGCAGTCGCTCCACTGGTTGCTATAGGAAGCAAAGAACATACATATATGTGTTTACAAATATATTTTCCATCTTAATGTATTTCTTTGTGGAGAAAAAGTGCAGGAGGAAATAAAACATGGCTGCTACTGCATTGTGAAATGTTGCTTATTTGTAATGACTGCTACCTTCAGTGATGTAGAGAGTGTCCTCGCTGGCTACAGGCGACCACGCCAGAGAGTGAATCTCATCTTCGTGTCCACGCAGACGGTGCATCACCTCGCCTTTCTTACTCACATCGATCAGCACGATCATCCCATCTTTGTACCTTGAGACAGGATGAAGACAGAACAGTCACTGATATGTGTATTACACTTTGGTGTGGCAGCTTAAGATTGAATTTGAACAAACTTGACATGTTTCCTACTGTTATCCTCTCTGACACAGTGTCACTTCTTAGATTTGAAGAAGACTTTTTTTAATAAACAAAACCTAAATAAATTAATGTTTAACAGATCCTAAGATTTTTCTTTTTCCGGAGCTGGAGAATAGATTTTGTTTTATTTTCACAGTTGAGTACAAGGGTTTCATAATCACAAATGTCTTCTAGTAATATTTTATTTATGATTATAAACAAATTAAGCCTAACTGAAACCTAATTTGTCATTCAGATTTGACGTTCTGAATCATGTTTTAAGAAAACGACTTCAAGTTGTAAATCCAGCAGAGTGAACTGTGCTCTCTGATATCTTCTTACCCGACAGCCACAGTTCTCCAGGTGTGAGGGGAGCAAGTGAGGCAGAAGATGGTCCTGGGCTCTGGAAAGAAGCTGGTGGTGTCGCCGGTGTTGTACCAGTGACACACCACAACACCCTTCTCATCCCCCGACACCACCAGGTTTTTATCCACCGGAGACCAGTGCACCGCTGATACGGAGGTCTGTGTGTGGGAACAAAACTTTAGGGACATCCTAGTTATACTGTATAACAAAATATGTTTTGATCGCCAGGCTCTGGTGGAGAGTTTTTATGATAGGCAAACAGCTGTTTTCAGTCTGCAGAAGGCACCAGCATATTGTGAAAATGCATCATTCCTCTTGCCATGACACAGAACAGGAAATTCAACACTCACCTGATGAGCTGCTTCCTCCCTTATAAGAGCCTTGTTGTCGGAGTCCCAGAAGCGAATGCTCCCATCAGTGGAGGAGCTGACACAGATGTTACTCTGCCCTGCATGCTGACAGAATGAAAAGCCGGACACCAAGTCTTTGTGGCCAACGAGCTCACCTGAAAACATAGTGTCAGGAGATCAGGATTTCATGTGTGTGAGTCTAATGAAATAATGTATTGAGCACCATAATGGGGATCATATGATCTAGTGTTAACTTGACCTGACTTCAGTTAACTGCTTTGCATTTGACCTCTCCTCTTTTTTATCTGTCACTTACAGGTCTCAACATATTATGGAAGTACATAAAACACTGGAGTACCATTTAAACCGAGGAACTATTTGAAGGGACTTCAAATTGCTTGTTGTGTCTAATCAACAGCCTAAACCCTTTCTTGATGAGTAAAAAGGGAAAGTGAATCGTGTTCTGCTAATAAATTAGTAAAGTAATCTTTTAACAGCAACATTCTAATTATTATCTCAGTATTACGCATAGAGAAAGGCGACAAGGCAAAAAGGAAAAAAAAAGGTCTGTAACTTGAACTTGGGAAGATTTAAGTCAAATATGTATTTGGCGTTTTTAGGATTGATCACCTGGCTCTTTATGTTCCCAATCCAGCCAGGTGATCAGATATCTGTTCCCTCTTTCAGTGGGTGAGTCCAGGAGCTGTAATCATCACACCTGAGGATATCTGATCACCTTGATTTGGACCCAAAAACACGCGTGCAACATAACTTTTGCCAAAATAGAAGCCAGTGGATAAGTGCCAGAATGACCCTGTGTGTATGTGGTGTCCAGCAGTGACAGCAGACTCACCTACAACCCTGCAGGAGGATGCAGACACATCAATCAAATAGATGATGTTTTTGGCTCCGACGCCCAGCAAACCACTGCTGCTGACGTCACTGCTGCGGGAGCAGTACCAGTTGGGAGAGGCGGGGAGCGACCTTTCATGCATGACGCCGCAGAAAGTTTAAATTGGACTAATTTACGAATAAAGTATGATAAAGGAAACTCCAACTTCTCACATGCTGCCTGCACTGTCGTAGCAAATACACTACCGGCCGTGTGGCAAGCGTGGTGTCGTAAATTCAACCGGTGCCAAGTACGGAATCCCAGTTGGGTCAAACCATTTCGAGTTGGCTAGTTTATCATTGTACAAATCTTTTTTATATATTTTTTGCAACACGACCATTAACATTTGTTGTCATTCATTCCTTTTTTAAACGTAAGAATGTATAAGAAAAATAAAATGTGTCTGATACGCAGTGAATAATGCAAAACAAATATCTATGTTAACTCAGTAAACATCACTGCCGTCAAGTGAACACTGTAGTGTCGCAAAAAGGAAATATGGCGACGGCAATGACAGGACGTGGTAAGACAAATTCAGCCTTTTAACCTCAAATGTACAATGTTCTGAACAAAAATGTGTCCCCTTATGAAGTTGTAACGGAACATTGTTTGTGTTTTCAGGTATGGCTTTCATTAGAAGTATATCTGGGGTGTTGCAATCACGGTAAGTACATCGCCATCTCTGCAGAAGGACAAATGTCTGTGGACTGGTTTAATTAGCTACTCATAATAAACACATCTACGTGATAATGTAACGTTGTGAAATACAGAACTGCAGTGTGTGTGAGCAATGTTATGGTATCTTGTTTTATCTCGGAGGAAAAGTATAGACATTTTATTTGTAGTCCACACATAATACCACATTAACAATGGAAATGTGTTTGGCCATTTCACCTTCAGATTGTTGTCATTTCAATGAACTTTAATGACTAAATGAACAGAAGCTGTGTTTTTCGTTTTTGGTATGGTGTCGTAACCTGGCTCCGTTCACAGTGTAGATATACACTTAATCATATTACCTTCCAAACATATGTTACATTATTCTGAGATGTTCCAAAACACTTTTCATACTGTGAATGTAGAGCTATCTTCTGAAAATAAGGGGCAGACATTTAGCACCTCCCAGATCGCAGCACTTATTTTATAACGTGTGCCAAATAATGATTCTATCTAGTGAACGGTGATTAAATAAATATAGGGAATGGAAGCCTATTATTTTGGATGAATACTTAATTGTGTTCCTCTTATTTTTAGTAAGATAAGATGTACTTTATTGATCCCAATTTGGGAAATGTTTGGGTTGCAGCAGCATAAAAAGACAAGGCATTGTACATTAGAGCAATTCAATGAATATAAATAAACAATTCAAAATGTAAACATCTCAAATATATAAAATAGCATTAAAAAAAGTAGAAAATATACATGTTGGGATACAAATTTACAGTAAAATGTTCATGAATGTCTGAGCTTGTACTAAACTTTCTTAAATGCGTCTCCAGGTTACAGGTTCTGGGTGCCGGTCCTCTGCAGCTCTCATGTCTGCACACGAGCACGTCACTGGAATCGAAGCACTGGGAGAGGAACAACCTGAAGATGTTTCCACCTCAGAAACCAGATGAACCTCGCCGGCCAGCAGTAAGTGTTTTTCTCTGCTTTTAATAATTATACATAATGAACTGTTTGGATGTTGTCTCTGTGATGTTCAAACACCTGAATACTGTGGTGTGTTTCTTTCTCCAGGAGGTTTACCACAGCAGAAGGCA
Source organism: Notothenia coriiceps (assembly GCF_000735185.1). Lineage (NCBI taxonomy): Eukaryota > Metazoa > Chordata > Actinopteri > Perciformes > Nototheniidae > Notothenia > Notothenia coriiceps. Next base: position 58,694 of record NW_011359314.1, read on the forward strand.
GATTAAGTACAGCAAAGACAAGATGTGGTACCTGGCCCACATGGTGAGAATGGTGGAATTTCCTTGTCAATATCATGTATTCAGATGACCAACAAAATCAAACGCCTGACCTAATCCTGGCTACAAACAAGCAAATGCAGAGATGCCAGTTGATGACAGTCAGATCATTGAAAGTGAGGGCATTTTATCCTAGTAACAAGTGATTAATGTATCCAGGGATGTTTAATAATTATTTCTTAACAATGTGAGAAGTATTTTAATCATTTTCAATATCTTATCTCCATGGCTGCAAAACCTTTGATAGATAGATAGATAGGTACTTCATTGATCCCAATTCGGGAAATGTTTGCGTTGCAGCAGCATCAAAAACACAAGGCAATGTACATTAGAAAAATTTAAGACACAAGAAATAAACAGTCCAAAAATATTTCAGAAATATAAATAAAATAGCATTAAAAAGTTAAAGAATATAAAATAAAATAAATATATATTTGTGGAAAATTCAAATTTCCAGTAACAAATATAATGCAGGATATTATTGTGCAACACCGGAGTACTTTTCCCCCCGAACTAGGCCGATGGGTCCTTTTACACAGTTCTCAGTTAGTTGTAATTTGCAAACACAATGCTAGATGCTGCCAAATTACCCTTTTAAGTAGTAGTACTAGTACTAGTACTAGTATACTGCAGTTACAAAGGGACTTCCTTTGGCATTGCAGCGCCTTGCTGTCATAACAGTTGGGAAATGTTTAATTGTTTTTCTCATCCCACTGTTTGTTCTCCCTTACAGATCAGAGGGATGAGCATCGATCAGGCCATTGCACAGCTGCAGTTCAACGACAAGAAGGGAGCAAAGATCATGAAAGAGGTTTGAAGCTGCACATTCACTGTTAATGTGGTTGGCCAAGATTTGGGTTGAATACAATTATACACCACATTCTTCAAAACATATTTAATCACATTCCTGTATTTTCATTTCATTTTTAAATGTCCACAGCTCGTGTTTGAATTTGTTGTGTATTCATGCATTATTCTAAAATGACTCCCCATCACACCAGATGGAGTGTATTTATGGCTGTCACTGCTTTGTTTGTTCAGGTTCTTGAGGAAGCCCAGGAGATGGCGGTCAAAAATCACAATGTAGAGTACAAATCCAACCTGTATGTAGGTAAGTGTCTGCAGCACTGATGGCTTTCACTGTGTAAACAGCATCACATTATTAACACCACATGACCTCCGGTGGTTGTATTGCCAAGTAAAAAGAACAAACACTTGAGTCTGCACAATAAATGTTGGTGCTGTGGTTTTTAATTAACATTGGGGCTAATAAGAAAGGAGAGATAAGAGGTTCCAGTGAAAAACAAAATAATGAAACTTAAGGCGCAAACAACAAGATACAAAAGCAGGTACTTAACAAGATACAAGACTAGGTACAAAAGACAATAATTGGAAAGTGTGTACAAGTAGCGGAATATAAATAAATCAAACATTATAATATGTGTTTTTATGAATTGCTGTTCTTTGATTAAATGTATAGTTCAACAAGACATTTGGAGTAAAATGAAACAATCTTTTTATCCCATGGATTTACGTTCAACATACATTGTTTACAGTATTACTTTTTTATCGAGTAGTCTTTGACATCCTGTTAACACACAAGAAAGAAAAGACGGAAAGACAAAACAATTACAAAATATTCAGTATGATTTGGTTTTCAAGCTGTTGTACTAAAGATGCAGGATATATTTAAATAGGTAGAATAGAATTTGTAAAGACTTATCCATACAAATAGAGAACATTAGCTTTTCCCTAATTATTTACTTGAAACCTTATTAGTTGTCACAGACTTTCAAGCTTTGTGCCTGAAGCAAGAATTCAAAATTCAGAATTCAGAAAATGACCTTCAGTAAATACAGGTCTTCTTTTTTCAAAGCTTTACATTCTTTTGAGTCCAGATGTTGTGCTGTGCGAGTCATTTATGTGGAGTAGAGACGTTATTACAGATAAGCCTAAACTGGGCACAATCTTTGTTATTTTCACCGGTTTTCATTCAAAGTCACCTCTACAAATTAAATGAGTATTCTCTACCATATCTCTATCTCTGTTTATCTCACACCCTCTTTTATCACACCCCCTCCCCTCCTGCAGCTGAGTCCAACTCTGGCAAAGGGAGGTACTTGAAGCGGATCCGTTACCACGGTCGCGGGAGGTTCGGCATCATGGACAAAGTGAACTGTCATTACTTTGTCAAGCTGGTGGAAGGCTCACCCCCAATAGTGGAGGAGAGGACGAGCTTCGACCAGGCCAAAGAGTACGTCGAGTACCTCAAGAGCAGAACCATCGTCCACAGCCTGTAGACCAGCTGATAGGAGGATACTTCACATGATATTTTTCTCTGTATGTGTGTGTCATTTGACTTTTGTAAATAAAGCATAAAACTTTACTTATTTTTTTGTATTTTGTATAAATATATAGAATAGAAATATTATTCCATCAGTCATGCACTTTAAAATTATCTGATGATCAGTCAGAAATCATAAAAATACATGAATTGTGTGAGGTTGCTTGCCGGTTTCAAGTTTATTTATATGACACGCCTATTCCAGCTACCTTGATTTTGCTTTTCTTCAATTTGTTATCTTTTGGACATAAAAGTCCTCAGATGCATTTAACAGAATCATGTCCAGTCAGGCGATTAATAGTCAGGCGATTTTTTTATTTAATGTTCATTTTTTTGTACAGTTTGCTTATAACTGCTGGCAATTAACACATTAAATGAACAATGATTACATTTATTTATAATTCTTAAATGAATAAAATGTTGGGAAATTGATTGAAAAATAACAAAATCAGCTGCTGGAAGCAACGTCTGCTGCTGGTAGATAGGTGCAGTGCATTACACAAAACAGATAAGATAAATAAAGTACCACACCACAAATCAATGCCAGCTTTATTCATCACTGCCAGTGTGGGCTTCCAGATAAAGTTCACAGCTAAGCAGCAGCAGCGAATGTTAAGCTAAACTTACCTCGTTTTAATTTGTACATTATTTCCCCAGAAAATATTGGTTATAATGTCCATGTGGTTTTGTTCAGTCCTTCAAAATCATGGTGATCCTGACATAACGTCAATATAGGACGAGTTGGGAGTGAGAATGTAAACACTAATAAACAAAACTCTAGATAACTTTGTGGGTAGGAGTTGATTCGTAATTTTCAATTGTAGTCATTAAAAAAAGTGGCTGGGTAAAATCTGATACCAAAATTGATGTTTGCCACCCCCTCTGCAGCAAACAGCAAGTCACTAAAACACCAGGCAGACACAGGAAAAATGTCCCACAGCACTTCCTGAAATAACGTCTCTACTCCACTACTCCTGTGACGCCTTAAGTGTGTGTCTGCGGAACTGTCACAACTTCACTGTGATGGGTCTGGCAGTCGTGTTAGGAAGACAGTAGACTCAGAGACAGACCATCCCCACACTTTAGATCTGTGCCGGCGCTGGACGCAGGGTGACAGCAGTCACCATGATTGCTCCAAGGAGTAGAAAACCTGTCAGCTTCCCTTCTTCATCTCTTCACTTCGCCCACTGTTCGGGGAGGAAGTGTCCTGCAGACATCTTCGGAGCTGCCTTAGTGCACAGGAAACGTTAAGTTGGGAGTGTCAAGCTTTGCTACGAAGATTCAGTCTGGCAAAAAGTGGAAGAGGAGCTTCTTGTTTTTAAATTGTGATTTTAAAGGATAAGTCAGGCTTTTTATACAAATATGATGGTGTTAATATTAAACTGCACATCATACAACCCTTTAATGTTTGTTTTTATCAGAGGACTGATGTGAAAATTGCTTGTTTATTCAACCTGGTTTGCATTCTTTTCTTAAGCTTCATGCAGGATGTAATTATGTTTGCCTATTGTGATGTCTTATCAATCTATTATTGTATCCTCTTTTGAATTTCTGATCATTATTGTCAGCTTTCCTCTAGGAAATTGCATTTAGAGGCAAAGAAAACATCCTGATATGAAAAAGTGTTTTCTTTGGGAATTAGTACTTTCTAAATGTCACAGTGTCTCAGTGTTGTCAAGGCCCAGTGCTTTAGTCTCTGCTGATCCTAATTGGCCCTTGTTTCCTGTTCCTGATGTGAATGATCCAGCTCGTGTATCTGCCTGTCACCACGTCCCCCTAAAGCCCTTGTCAGCTCTCAGAAGCTTTCAGTGAATTTTCAAATAAAATGCCAACCGCTGGCCCCAATTTCAGCAGACACGTGCCCTCAATCTCAGGTTAGAGGCAGGCTTGGTCCCACAGCATAAAGTAGCATCGACTCCTGAAAAGAGCAAAAGGCTTCATCTTCTTCCCCTCCAGCAGACTTTCACATACTCTGAGAACAAACACAAACATACACAAACATGCAGAAAGAAGGAGAAATGTGGTGGGGGGGTTCCGTTTCCTATAGTGTGTTATATAGGTGTTTCCCAAGGCTACACACTCCCCCCGACTGAAACGCCTCCATTGGATTACTTTGTTTAACTTCCGTAACATGATGATATCGCTACGTAACACTTGTGATTATATTGGCTATAGCGCTCCAACACATTGTACGTGATAGGCTAAGAGGCGGGACATCTCTAAGCAGTTGACCAATCACAACAGAGCCAGCCAGCTAACCAATCAGAGCAGACATGGCTCTGAACCTGGCTTTTGAACTTCAAATACAAATGTGAAGCTGAAAATAAGCATAACAGGGTCCCTTTAAAACTGTAAAAGGCACACAGTTCTTGTTCGTCCCTGGAGACCAACTGATGCCGAATTGTTGTCGCAGATACCAAAGATATTACTTACCATTGAAACACAACACACAACATTTTTGAAAAATATCCTTTAAATCAATATTTCAATTCAAACCACGATCAAGAGTCACTGTTTTCTTAAGGACAAACTATGAATCATCTCCAGCATTTCTTAGGCGTTTCATTCCAAATGTCTTTTGTCTGGGTCGCTGGTGTGGTGAAACATTTACTTTCCCTATTATGGATTTCATGAGAAGTCACCTAAATAAATGATAATAAAACAAGAAGCCAAGCTACTTTCCTCTCTGTTACCCCCCAGCATCCCAGCAAATGGATTCCATGGTGTCCAGTGTGTAGGCCTACATGAAGTGAATTATGTATCGTCTCATTTCAAGCATGAGTTCATCAAGCAAAAAGACAAGAAAACGTGCTGCTAGAGTTGGGAATTAACTGAAGGAAAAACTCAAGTAGTCTGGGCTTCATTATTCACGATGGGTGAAATTGTGATTTAAATTGTACTGTACACAAGCATATGTGCTACACAACGCGGGCCACCACACGCACATACACACACACCTGGATGAAAGAATGAGATGGCATGATGCTTCCTTTCATATGTTTTTAATGTCGGTTGTCGGTCATTGTGCCGGAGCAGTGCAGTGGAGGCCCAGATTGAGAAACAAATAGAAATCAGAAGCCAGTTGTCTGGAGAGTGCCTCGGGGTGTTATTCATTTCCTCTTAACTTTCCCATTTTTTTCACTCCCCCTGTCTCTGTGGTGGCGGTGTGCAGAGAACGACAGCCACAAAATGGTGTTAGCTCCCAAATGAAATCTTGGGCACAAACACCACAGAGCAGGCTGCCTGCTGGCCGCCGCTGGATGCTGTGCCCTTGAGAAACAAATCCAGACACAAAACATTTTGTTAGCTCTCTGGACAGCCTCCAACAAAGCTACACAGAAAAAAAGCTCACAGTCTTTATCTATCTGTCAGGAACACATCTGTTTTCAAAAGAAGAAAAAAGGGAAGAAAGTAAAAGAAGACAAGTACTTAAGCACTTGTCTGTTCTTGTTGCACTTCAATGCTTTAGTTGTTTTGTTTTTAGGAATAACAACTTAAAGGCTTTCTTAACAGACTTAGTTTTCTTATCACATGCTTCAACACAATACTGCAGCTTTATGTAGAGCCTGTAGGCTGGAAAGGCGGCTCTAAATTGTTTATTGTCCCCTTCTTATTTATACCAAATGATTGTCACTCATCTGGACGAAAGTAGGAAAACGTTTTCGTATGCTTCATAACTATGCTTCACTAGCGTTCATGCCTGTTCCGATTGAACACATTTGAAGACGTGGCGAAAAGCCAGCCGTCATATAGATTGTGAGAACGACACACATTCTGGACATTCTCTCATCAAAGGTCTCCATGGTGTTGTGCACACAAACAGAGAAAAACATCCAAACCCTGCTTTCTTTCACAGCTCAGCACACACGGTCCATCGCCCCATTTCAGATTCATTTTTTTCTGGTTTGTTGCAACTATGTATGGCACCAGAACCCCAATTTCATTGTTGAAATGGTGTCTCAGATGCTGTTCTGTGATCCGACAAGCACTTTTTTTTAAGCTAACTGAGTCTTGAGAAACCCATCTCTCATCCTGGCCACATATTCAAGCTCCTTCTGGGTATCGTTCATCTGCTTTCTGTCAGACTTTAGGACTCCAGTGGCCAAATACAATTTCTTTAGCGTGTTCTGGGTCATCCCTGGGGTCTGACCCTGGTTTGTTCAGGGTTGTTGAATCACCTTCTTCTTATAATCACTTAAGAAAGACAACATTATATACTGTTTCCTTTATGCGAGCTGGAGAGAAATTGTAGGTTAAACAGCAGAACTGCATTTTAACCTTCCTTTTCTGATTTTGTTAAGGATTTGTTTAAGAACACAAAATATTTGTGCTATTCTGCAGCGCCCCTGCTGATCAGCATTCAATTATGCTTAGCTGGAGTCAATTCAGGAAGAATTGTAACCCCCTCATTAATTATGTCAGATTTTGTCAAGATATCAATGAGCCAGTCTTTGCTGCCAAACATGTTAAATGTTCTTTTCTAGAGGATACTGCGGTCAATTCCCATTTCATGTCTTCTGTTCAGTTTCCATCAAGGGATATTCCTTCATCTCTAACCTCTTCACATTTCTAAATTTTACTTTTCCCAATGTTAATACATGTATTTCACTCCTAAATCAAGTCTTTCCTAGTTGAGCTGACGGCACAAACTGACATCCTTGCAGAGAGAAAGCAAGAGAACAGTTTGTCAATGATAACTGTTGGAGCTATATATCTCTTTATATTATTTAATAGTTTAACATTTATTTTCTTGCTGTTTATAGTGTTTATTGTAAATGTATTCTTAGTTAGTGTCATAAGTTAAAGTAGTTTGTATGCTTTTATTTTGAAGGCATGTTTGGGCACTGGGTGATTAGAGCACCTGGTGTAATTGTATATATTGGAGACAGGTGGAGGTGGGAGCCAGAGCATAGTAGGCAAACGGTTTTTTATCAGGGTGTTTCAAGCCACACAAAGGAAAGCCATAGGAACGGCTTAAGGAAAAGAGATATAGGAAACCTGTTTATTGTACTTTATTATTGGAATAATATTCCAATAATAAAGTACAATAAACAGGTTTCCTATATCTCTTTTCCTTAAGCCGTTCCTATGGCTTTCCTTTGTGTGGCTTGAAACACCCTGATAAANTTGACACACGAATTCAACACGAAAATGAACCTTCGCAAGGTCCTTCGGCAATTTTTTGGCATGCCCAAGATTTAACCACCGCTCACGAAGTTGCAGCCGGAGCCTAAGAAACTCCACCGGCGGTCATACGATGGTTTAAGATGCCCTCACGAATGTCCCGATGTTGTTACGATCAGAGCTGAATTTGAACTTTTCCTTTATCGTGTGTCCATCGGGTTGTTTTATTGCACAACAAAATCATGTAAACATATTATGTAAATAACCCAATTTGTGTTCTGTGAAACGGAAAAGGATATAATATATTATTTTGAAGGCGAGTTGACAGGAAGTTGTTGTTGTTATGGAAACAACATTACGGAGAAAACTTAATATCTTCTACATATAAAGACGGATAAAGTAAAGAACAAAGTCTGAAAATCAGTACAGTATCATAGTACTTTAACATAATCGTTGTTCTTACTTTCGTTGCAGTTGTATGTCTTAAATGTAATGTAAATGTTGCCTTCGTGTGTGGTTCGGGGCCATCTTCGTGCAAAATTCACAATTCCATATTCGTGTGTCCATCGGGTGTCAATTTCGGGACAGTGTGACAGGGGCTTTAGGATAAAAGCATCAGTTAAATGAAATGAAATGTAATGTAATAAGTTGAATACATCATAAGCCATTACATATGTCCGTAAGCGCAAAAGCCAAAAATGCACATCTACAAATGTAAGGGGTTTCTAAACAGTATAGGCAACAGTAAATAAAGGCCCCCTGCTTGTTAAAGTTGCTTGTCATACATTTGATATAATATGTATCATTCCAATAACTAGCTTGATACTGAATAAAGCTGTAAAACACATCTCCATAATTACATATAGTGCAGTTAAGTGTCATCCCTAAAGGTCACAATGAGACTGAACTTGATTACATTTCCTTGTTGAAAAACTGAAGCACGCTTACTCACTTACATCTATTAAGAAAAGGACATACAGTCTAAATCAATTAGGCAACCCCCATAAACATACTCTTTTGTTCCATAAAGCAAAGCCTTGGTTGAATGCACTTCTGATACTGTGATTAACTAGCATAGTATGTGGACAAAAAGCCTTTGTAATTAGTGATATATAAGCCCTATGATAGCAACTGTAATAAAATACAAAATGTTTACTCTCTGTTTTAAAATTAGAGTCTGATGAGGGAAACACTAGCAGCAGTACAGGTAAATCAGTTCAATGTGGGATCATAACAATGGTGTGTATTGTGATTGTGTGAGAGAGAGCAAATTGCTTACGCTCCCTCTTCCTGAGAATGTGCAAGGTGACAGTGCAGGCCAGACAAATGACCATTTGCAAATACATACAGACTTTTGCTTAGGGTCAAGTTTTAGAGAGCCACAGATCCATTATCTAGATCAGCCTGTAGAGGTTCCAGGTGTCTAGACACAAAACACATTACATGATTAAGGGCCGCTAAGATGGTACACAGGTTGAGTGTGTAAGTGCATACCTGAGTGTTTGTGAATCAGATGAGGAGTACAAGTTACATCAGCAGCACGGAGCTCTCGTTGAGCTCCCAGATGAATCAATCCCTGGCCATCCAATTTAGACTGATGGGAAAGGGTGAATCGATCCAGTCTTGGGGTTTTCCACACATGGTGATAGCTTTCCCTCGGGGGAAAAAAGAAACACTCTGAGAAAACACAACCCCCTGCACCCCTGCTACAACAGCCCCAGCAGCATATTTTACATCATGCAACACAGTTATTCAGTATTGCAATCAAGTGGCAACCAAAGACGTTTGTTACCTGTCTGCCACCTCCAAGCCTCGTTTACAGTTCAACCCTCTCGTCCAAAAATGTTTTTATCTTGTCCTTAACAAAAGTAAAAGGAAAACAGCAAAAACAAAAAAGGAAGAACTTAAAGCTTCAAAACAGTGTCATCACAGGCCGTCTATATGACTTGCTGAACATTTTCCTTGTCGTTGTCAACCAGTGATCTATGAGAGCCGTATGTATCTCTGCAGATTTGGAAGTTATTCATATCAAGTAAGGGATAATGTGCAGCGAGGCGGTCATTATGGGTAAAATATAATGACCGCCTCGCTCCACATTATTACAAGGCCACATTCTCAACAAAGTAACGACATATCAATATTAATTTAAATGCTTTTATTGATTTCAAAAATAGTATTATTGATTTCAAAAATAGTTGTATTGATTAAAATGACATGCATCCGCTAAGAAAAATAGTCTGTTGCTACCGTTTGAGCAATGGCAGGAACTGCTTCGATAGCTTTTTGATTCCATATTTGAAAACATCATTGCTTGCTTTAAAAGTAGCACAATTCATTATCAAACCTTGGAAAGTATCTAGATATCCCTGCCCTAATGCCAAAGTAACTGGCAACTGAATATGTTTTGCCGTCTGTCTGGACTGTTGCGTAAAAATGACCGCAGCTCCGTGTTGAGGGTTTCTGCCCCGTAGCTGATCAGCTATAGTCTTTAAATAGTTTCATAGCCCATAATGTGGTCCGTCTTTTCGCCTCTCTTACTTCTCCGCTGTTTTCTTGTTCCTCTTGTCTTTTTATTTTCTTCACTGGGGACTCATCAGCCACTAACCATTCATCCTGTGCTCTCCAAATATATTATTAATATTAAAATCCTCCATGTTGCTCTCAGATGGTAGACAACGGAAAACTAAAAACAAGCAAACAGTTTGACGAAACTGTATAAATCGACCGGACTTCTTTCTGCAGATGTGAGCGTCCTTAACAACGGTCAATAAATCCTTGACAGCGGTCTGTACTGCTACAGCGTGTCACGTGTTCTGAATTGACCAATTACAATCGAGTATTCAACTAAGCAATGTAATAATCAATATTAGTAGACACAAAACTCAAACTCAAATAGAAAAAGGGAGACTTAAAAAGAAAATTACTTAAAGGTTTTTATGCAAAATCCACTTTTTCATGTCTTTTATACATAAATATGTGTCTGCGTTAAGAGATTCTGAACGTTTCAGAAGAAAAAAAATTGCTCACTTTTTTTCCTGAACCATTTATACAAAAACTTGTCTGAAAAAGCTGATCCGATTTTGGCCACTTTATGATGTCATACTGTATTTTGGGTTGTGTCAGCAGCACATTTGAAATAGGGCTGTTAGGTTTCCCGAGAAGTGACTGGAGATGAGAACCCGCTATGCAAGCAATAAAACAGAGACAGTGGTGAAGTGTTAAAAAAAAGGCTTTATTTTGTCCACGACACTGACAAGGAGTTGATGAAGCACAGAGGGAAGACGTGGAGCTGGGCTGATCGGGAGGGGCGGCTGGACGTGGCAGGCAGAGAGGCTGGAGTATGTGGATCTGGAACAGGAAAAACAAGGAGGATTAGGAAATAATTTCCTTTCACAAGGAGCATCAAAAAGTCACTAGGAAAAACCACTAGTAGGCCTGGACGATAGTTTACCACTGAAGATTAAACGAAGAACTGGCGAAGTCTGAGGATGGGAACCAGGGTTTTAAGCAGGTGCAGGTGAGTAGTGGCAATCAGTGAGATGAGCAGCAGCTGAGGAGGTGAGTTGGCGGGAATCGGAATGTAGGTAGCCAGGGACACAGACACACAGACAAAACAAACACAGACAGGGGGGAAAAGAAGGAGGAAGTATTGCAGATCCTC